>NC_090941.1:447855683-448147166 GCF_040938575.1 Ambystoma mexicanum | reverse complement strand
TGGAGGCTGCCCCTGGTGACTGGGGGGGTGGGGGTGGTGGGAGACATGGGTGGGGGCCTGGTGGAGGCTGCCCCTGATGACTGGGGGCATGGGGGTGGTGGGAGACATGGGTGGGGGCCTGGTAGAGGCTGCCCCTGGTGATTGCGGGGATGGGGGTGCTGGGAGACATGGGTGGGGGCCTGGTGTAGGCTGCCCCTGGTGGCTGGGGGGTGGGGGTGCTGGGAGACATGGGTGGGGGCCTGGTGGTGGCTGCCCCTGCACTGCTGGGGGGTGGGGGTGGTGGGGAACATGCATTGGACATGGGTGGGGCCTGCTGGCAGGTGCCCCACAGTGCTGGGGGGTGGGGGTGGTGGGGAACATTAGTTGGACATGGGTGGGGGCCTGCTGGCAGGAGCCCCACAGTGCTGGAGGGTGGGGGTGCTGGGAGACATGGGTGGGGGCTTGGTGGAGGCTGCCCCTGTACTGCTGGGGGGTGGGGGTGGTGGGAGACATGGGTGGGGGCCTGGTGGTGGGTGCCCCTGCACTGCTGGGGGTGGGGGTGGTGGGGAACATGAGTTGGACATGGGTGGGGGCCTGCTGGCAGGTGCCCCACAGTGCTGGGGGGTGGGGGTGGTGGGGAACATGAGTTGGACATGGGTGGGGGCCTGCTGGCAGGTGCCCCACAGTGCTGGGGGGTGGGGGTGGTGGGGAACATGAGTTGGACATGGGTGGGGGCCTGCTGGCAGGTGCCCCACAGTGCTGGGGGGTGGGGGTGGTGGGAGACATGGGTGGGGGCCTGGTGGAGGCTGCCCCTGCACTGCTGGGAGTTGGGGTGGTGGGAGACATGGGTGGGGGCCTGGTGGTGGGTGCCCCTGCACTGCTGGGGGGTGGGGGTGGTGGGAGACATGGGTGGGGGCCTGGTGGAGGCTGCCCCTGGTGACTGGGGGGGTGGGGTGGTGGGAGACATGGGTGGGGGCCTGGTGGAGGCTGCCCCTATGGCTGGGGGGTGGGGGTGGTGTGAAACATGAGTGGGGGCCTGGTGGAGGCTTCCCCTGCACTGCTGGGGGTTGGGGGTGGTGGGAGACATGGGTGGGGGCCTGGTGGAGGCTGCCCCTGGTGACTGGGGGGGTGGGGGTGGTGGGAGACATGGGTTGGGGCCTGGTGGAGGCTGCCCCTGGTGACTGGACGGGTGGGGGTGCTAGGAGACATGGGTGAGGGCCTGGTGGAGGCTGCCCCTGGTGGCTGGGGGATGGGGGTGCTGGGAGACATGGGTGGGGGCCTGGTGGTGGCTGCCCCTGCACTGCTGGGGGGTGGGGGTGGTGGGAGACATGGGTGGGGGCCTGGTGGAGGCTGCCCCTGGTGACTGGGGGGGTGGGGGTGGTGGGAGACATGGGTGGGGGCCTGGTGGAGGCTGCCCCTGGTGGCTGGGAGGTGGGGTGGTGTGAGACATGGGTGGGGGCCTGGTGGAGGCTGCCCCTGCACTGCTCTGGGGTGGGGGTGGTGGGAGACATGGGTGGGGGCCTGGTGGAGGCTGCCCCTGGTGACTGGGGGGTGGGGGTGGTGGGATGACATGGGTGGGGGCCTGGTGGAGGCTGCCCCTGGTGACTGGGGGGGTGGGGTGCTGGGAGACATGGGTGGGGCCTGGTGGAGGCTGCCCCTGGTGGCTGGGGGTGCTGGGAGACATGGGTGGGGGCCTGGTGGTGGCTCCCCCTGCACTGCTGGGGGGTGGGGGTGGTGGGGAACATGCGTTGGACATGGGTGGGGGCCTGCTGGCAGGTGCCCCACAGTGCTGGGGGGTGGGGTGGTGGGGAACATGAGTTGGACATGGGTGGGGGCCTGCTGGCAGGTGCCCCACAGTGCTGGGGGGTGGGGGTGGTGGGAGACATGAATTGGACATGGGTGGGGGCCTGCTGGCAGGTGCCCCACAGTGCTGGGGGTGGGGGTGGTGGGGAACATGAGTTGGACATGGGTGGGGGCCTGCCGGCAGGTGCCCCACAGTGCTGGGGGGTGGGGGTGGTGGGAGACATGGGTGGGGGCCTGGTGGAGGCTGCCCCTGGTGACTGGGGGGGTGGGGGTGGTGGGAGACATGGATGGGGGCCTGCTGGCAGGTGTCCCACAGTGCTGGGGGGTGGGGGTGGTGGGGAACATGAGTTGGACATGGGTGGGGGCCTGCTGGCAGGTGCCCCACAGTGCTGGGGGGTGGGGGTGGTGGGGAACATGAGTTGGACATGGGTGGGGGCCTGCTGGCAGGTGCCCCACAGTGCTGGGGGGTGGGGGTGGTGGGAGACATGGGTGGGGGCCTGGTGGAGGCTGCCCCTGCACTGCTGGGGGGTGGGGGTGGTGGGAGACATGGGTGGGGGCCTGGTGGTGGGTGCCCCTGCACTGCTGGGGGGCGGGGGTGGTGGGAGACATGGGTGGGGGCCTGGTGGAGGCTGCCCCTGGTGACTGGGGGGTGGGGGTGGTGGGAGACATGGGTGGGGGCCTGGTGGAGGCTGCCCCTGGTGGCTGGGGGGTGGGGGTGGTGGGAGACATGGTTTGGGGCCTGGTGGAGGCTGCCCCTGCACTGCTGGGGGGTGGGGGTGGTGGGAGACATGGGTGGGGGCCTGGTGGAGGCTGCCCCTGGTGACTGGGGGGGTGGGGGTGGTGGGAGACATGGGTGGGGGCCTGGTGGAGGCTGCCCCTGGTGACTGGGGGGTGGGGGTGCTGGGAGACATGGGTGGGGGCCTGGTGGAGGCTCCTGGTGGCTGGGTGTTGGGGGTGCTGGGAGACATGGGTGGGGGCCTGGTGGTGGGTGCCCCTGCACTGCTGGGGGTGGGGGTGGTGGGAGACATGGGTGGGGGCCTGGTGGAGGCTTCCCCTGGTGACTGGGGGGGTGGGGGTGGTGGGAGACATGGGTGGGGGCCTGGTGGAGGCTGCCCCTGGTGACTGGGGGGTTGGGGTGGTGGGAGACATGGGTGGGGGCCTGGTGGAGGCTGCCCCTGGTGACTGGGGTGGTGGGGGTGCTGGGAGACATGGGTGGGGGCCTGGTGGAGGCTGCCCCTGGTGGCTGGGGGGTGGGGTGCTGGGAGACATGGGTGGGGGCCTGCTGGCAGGTGTCCCACAGTGCTGGGGGGTGGGGGTGGTGGGGAACATGAGTTGGACATGGGTGGGGGCCTGTTGGCAGGTGCCCCACAGTGCTGGGGGGTGGGGGTGGTGGGGAACATGAGTTGGACATGGGTGGGGGCCTGCTGGCAGGTGCCCCACAGTGCTGGGGGGTGGGGGTGGTGGGAGACATGGGTGGGGGCCTGGTGGAGGCTGCCCCTGCACTGCTGGGGGGTGGGGGTGGTGGGAGTCATGGGTGGGGGCCTGGTGGTGGGTGCCCCTGCACTGCTGGGGGGTGGGGGTGGTGGGAGACATGGGTGGGGGCCTGGTGGAGGCTGCCCCTGGTGACTGGGGGGTGGGGGTGGTGGGAGACATGGGTGGGGGCCTGGTGGAGGCTGCCCCTGGTGGCTGGGGGGTGGGGGTGGTGGGAGACATGGTTTGGGGCCTGGTGGAGGCTGCCCCTGCACTGCTGGGGGGTGGGGGTGGTGGGAGACATGGGTGGGGGCCTGGTGGAGGCTGCCCCTGGTGACTGGGGGGGTGGGGGTCGTGGGAGACATGGGTGGGGACCTGGTGGCGGCTGCCCCTGGTGACTGGGGGGTGGGGGTGCTGGGAGACATGGGTGGGGGCCTGGTGGAGGCTCCTGGTGGCTGGGTGGTGGGGGTGCTGGGAGACATGGGTGGGGGCCTGGTGGTGGGTGCCCCTGCACTGCTGGGGGGTGGGGGTGGTGGGAGACATGGGTGGGGGCCTGGTGGAGGCTGCTCCTGGTGACTGGGGGGGTGGGGGTGGTGGGAGACATGGGTGGGGGCCTGGTGGAGGCTGCCCCTGGTGACTGGGGGGGTTGGGGTGGTGGGAGACATGGGTGGGGGCCTGGTGGAGGCTGCCCCTGGTGACTGGGGAGGTGGGGGTGCTGGGAGACATGGGTGGGGGCCTGGTGGAGGCTGCCCCTGGTGGCTGGGGGGTGGGGTGCTGGGAGACATGGGTGGGGGCCTGGTGGTGGCTGCCCCTGCACTGCTGGGGGGTGGGGGTGGTGGGGAACATGCGTTGGACATGGGTGGGGGCCTGCTGGCAGGTGCCCCACAGTGCTGGGGGGTGGGGGTGGTGGGAGACATGAGTTGGACATGGGTGGGGGACGGGTGTAGGCTGCCCCTGCACTGCTGGGGGGTGGGGGTGCTGGGAGACATGGGTGGGGGCCTGGTGGTGGGTGCCCCTGGTGGCTGGGGGGTGGGGGTGGTGGGAGACATGGGTGGGGGCCTGGTGGTGGCTGCCCCTGCACTGCTGGGGGTGGGGGTGGTGGGAATCATGGGTGGGGGCCTGGTGGAGGCTGCCCCTGGTGACTGGGGGGGTGGGGGTGGTGGGAGACATGGGTGGGGGCCTGGTGGAGGCTGCCCCTGGTGGCTGGGAGGTGGGGGTGGTGTGAGACATGGGTGGGGGCCTGGTGGAGGCTGCCCCTGCACTGCTCTGGGGTGGGGGTGGTGGGAGACATGGGTGGGGGCCTGGTGGAGGCTGCCCCTGGTGACTGGGGGGTGGGGGTGGTGGGATGACATGGGTGGGGGCCTGGTGGAGACTGCCCCTGGTGACTGGGGGGGTGGGGGTGCTGGGAGACATGGGTGGGGGCCTGGTGGAGGCTGCCCCTGGTGGCTGGGGGTGCTGGGAGACATGGGTGGGGGCCTGGTGGTGGCTCCCCCTGCACTGCTGGGGGGTGCGGGTGGTGGGGAACATGCGTTGGACATGGGTGGGGGCCTGCTGGCAGGTGCCCCACAGTGCTGGGGGGTGGGGGTGTTGGGGAACATGAGTTGGACATGGGTGGGGGCCTGCTGGCAGGTGCCCCACAGTGCTGGGGGGTGGGGGTGGTGGGAGACATGAATTGGACATGGGTGGGGGCCTGCTGGCAGGTGCCCCACAGTGCTGAGGGTGGGGGTGGTGGGGAACATGAGTTGGACATGGGTGGGGGCCTGCCGGCAGGTGCCCCACAGTGCTGGGGGGTGGGGGTGGTGGGAGACATGGGTGGGGGCCTGCTGGAGGCTGCCCCTGGTGACTGGGGGGGTGGGGGTGGTGGGAGACATGGGTGGGGGCCTGCTGGCAGGTGCCCCACAGTGCTGGGGGGTGGGGGTGGTGGGGAACATGAGTTGGACATGGGTGGGGGCCTGCTGGCAGGTGCCCTACAGTGCTGGGGGGTGGGGGTGGTGGGGAACATGATTTGGACATGGGTGGGGGCCTGCTGGCAGGTGCCCCCACAGTGCTGGGGGGTGGGGGTGGTGGGAGACATGGGTGGGGGCCTGGTGGAGGCTGCCCCTGCACTGCTGGGGGGTGGGGGTGGTGGGAGACATGGGTGGGGGCCTGGTGGTGGGTGCCCCTGCACTGCTGGGGGGTGGGGGTGGTGGGAGACATGGGTGGGGGCCTGGTGGAGGCTGCCCCTGGTGACTGGGGGGTGGGGGTGGTGGGAGACATGGGTGGGGGCCTGGTGGAGGCTGCCCCTGGTGGCTGGGGGGTGAGGGTGGTGGGAGACATGGGTTGGGGCCTGGTGGAGGCTGCCCCTGCACTGCTGGGGGGTGGGGGTGGTGGGAGACATGGGTGGGGGCCTGGTGGAGGCTGCCCCTGGTGACTGGGGGGGTGGGGGTGGTGAGAGACATGGGTGGGGGCCTGGTGGAGGCTGCCCCTGGTGACTGGGGGGTGGGGGTGCTGGGAGACATGGGTGGGGGCCTGGTGGAGGCTCCTGGTGGCTGGGTGGTGGGGTTGCTGGGAGACATGGGTGGGGGCCTGGTGGTGGGTGCCCCTGCACTGCTGGGGGGTGGTGGGAGACATGGGTGGGGGCCTGGTGGAGGCTGCCCCTGGTGACTGGGGGGGGTGGGGGTGGTGGGAGACATGGGTGGGGGCCTGGTGGAGGCTGCCCCTGGTGACTGGGGGGGTGGGGGTGGTGGGAGACATGGGTGGGGGCCTGGTGGAGGCTGCCCCTGGTGACTGGGGGTGGGGGTGCTGGGAGACATGGGTGGGGGCCTGGTGGAGGCTGCCCCTGGTGGCTGGGGGGTGGGGTGCTGGGAGACATGGGTGGGGGCCTGGTGGTGGGTGCCCCTGGTGGCTGGGGGGTGGGGGTGGTGGGAGACATGGGTGGGGGCCTGGTGGTGGGTGCCCCTGCACTGCTGGGGGGTGGGGGTGGTGGGGAACATGCGTTGGACATGGGTGGGGGCCTGCTGGCAGGTGCCCCACAGTGCTGGGGGGTGGGGGTGGTGGGAGACATGAGTTGGACATGGGTGGGGGACGGGTGTAGGCTGCCCCTGCACTGCTGGGGGGTGGGGGTGCTGGGAGACATGGGTGGGGGCCTGGTGGTGGGTGCCCCTGGTGGCTGGGGGGTGGGGGTGGTGGGAGACATGGGTGGGGGCCTGGTGGTGGCTGCCCCTGCACTGCTGGGGGTGGGGGTGGTGGGAATCATGGGTGGGGGCCTGGTGGAGGCTGCCCCTGGTGACTGGGGGGGTGGGGGTGGTGGGAGACATGGGTGGGGGCCTGGTGGAGGCTGCCCCTGGTGGCTGGGAGGTGGGGGTGGTGTGAGACATGGGTGGGGGCCTGGTGGAGGCTGCCCCTGCACTGCTCTGGGGTGGGGGTGGTGGGAGACATGGGTGGGGGCCTGGTGGAGGCTGCCCCTGGTGACTGGGGGGTGGGGGTGGTGGGATGACATGGGTGGGGGCCTGGTGGAGACTGCCCCTGGTGACTGGGGGGGTGGGGGTGCTGGGAGACATGGGTGGGGGCCTGGTGGAGGCTGCCCCTGGTGGCTGGGGGTGCTGGGAGACATGGGTGGGGGCCTGGTGGTGGCTCCCCCTGCACTGCTGGGCGGTGCGGGTGGTGGGGAACATGCGTTGGACATGGGTGGGGGCCTGCTGGCAGGTGCCCCACAGTGCTGGGGGGTGGGGGTGTTGGGGAACATGAGTTGGACATGGGTGGGGGCCTGCTGGCAGGTGCCCCACAGTGCTGGGGGGTGGGGGTGGTGGGAGACATGAATTGGACATGGGTGGGGGCCTGCTGGCAGGTGCCCCACAGTGCTGAGGGTGGGGGTGGTGGGGAACATGAGTTGGACATGGGTGGGGGCCTGCCGGCAGGTGCCCCACAGTGCTGGGGGGTGGGGGTGGTGGGAGACATGAGTGGGGGCCTGCTGGAGGCTGCCCCTGGTGACTGGGGGGGTGGGGGTGGTGGGAGACATGGGTGGGGGCCTGCTGGCAGGTGCCCCACAGTGCTGGGGGGTGGGGGTGGTGGGGAACATGAGTTGGACATGGGTGGGGGCCTGCTGGCAGGTGCCCTACAGTGCTGGGGGGTGGGGGTGGTGGGGAACATGATTTGGACATGGGTGGGGGCCTGCTGGCAGGTGCCCCCACAGTGCTGGGGGGTGGGGGTGGTGGGAGACATGGGTGGGGGCCTGGTGGAGGCTGCCCCTGCACTGCTGGGGCGTGGGGGTGGTGGGAGACATGGGTGGGGGCCTGGTGGTGGGTGCCCCTGCACTGCTGGGGGGTGGGGGTGGTGGGAGACATGGGTGGGGGCCTGGTGGAGGCTGCCCCTGGTGACTGGGGGGTGGGGGTGGTGGGAGACATGGGTGGGGGCCTGGTGGAGGCTGCCCCTGGTGGCTGGGGGGTGAGGGTGGTGGGAGACATGGGTTGGGGCCTGGTGGAGGCTGCCCCTGCACTGCTGGGGGGTGGGGGTGGTGGGAGACATGGGTGGGGGCCTGGTGGAGGCTGCCCCTGGTGACTGGGGGGGTGGGGGTGGTGAGAGACATGGGTGGGGGCCTGGTGGAGGCTGCCCCTGGTGACTGGGGGGTGGGGGTGCTGGGAGACATGGGTGGGGGCCTGGTGGAGGCTCCTGGTGGCTGGGTGGTGGGGTTGCTGGGAGACATGGGTGGGGGCCTGGTGGTGGGTGCCCCTGCACTGCTGGGGGGTGGTGGGAGACATGGGTGGGGGCCTGGTGGAGGCTGCCCCTGGTGACTGGGGGGGGTGGGGGTGGTGGGAGACATGGGTGGGGGCCTGGTGGAGGCTGCCCCTGGTGACTGGGGGGGTGGGGGTGGTGGGAGACATGGGTGGGGGCCTGGTGGAGGCTGCCCCTGGTGACTGGGGGTGGGGGTGCTGGGAGACATGGGTGGGGGCCTGGTGGAGGCTGCCCCTGGTGGCTGGGGGGTGGGGTGCTGGGAGACATGGGTGGGGGCCTGGTGGTGGCTGCCCCAGCACTGCTGGGGGGTGGGGGTGGTGGGGAACATGCGTTGGACATGGGTGGGGGCCTGCTGGCAGGTGCCCCACAGTGCTGGGGGGTGGGGGTGGTGGGAGACATGAGTTGGACATGGGTGGGGGCCAGGTGGAGGCTGCCCCTGCACTGCTGGGGGGTGGGGGTGCTGGGAGACATGGGTGGGGGCCTGGTGGTGGGTGCCCCTGGTGGCTGGGGGGTGGGGGTGGTGGGAGACATGGGTGGGGGCCTGGTGGTGGGTGCCCCTGCACTGCTGGGGGGTGGGGGTGCTGGGAGACATGGGTGGGGCCTGGTGGAGGGTGCCCCTGGTGACTGGGGGTGCAGGGGGACATGCGTTGGTAGGCAGTAGTGCAAGTTGACATGTGGGTTGGCTGGGGGTCATGGTCATGGTGGATGGTGTGCCTGCAGGACATGTGCAGGGTAGGCCCCTGTGGTGTGAGCCACCTGCAGGAGCCGTGGAGGGTGTAGAGGGAACACCTGGGAGGACCCACACGTGCAATTCACGTGTGGTGCTCCCCGCGCACCCCTTTAATACACATACCCTGATGGAATCGCGTGTGGAACTTCCCGCGCACCACTATAATACAAGTACCCTGCTGAGATTGCGTGTGGCACTTCCTGCGCACCCCTGAGATATGCGTACCCTGCTCGCACGGGCCCAATCGCGTGTGGAAATTCCCGCACACTCCTGAGATACGCGTACCCTGCGGAAATCGCGTGTGGCACTTCCCGCGCACCCCTGAGATACCCCTGAGATACGCATACCCCCAATTGCGTGTGGAAATTCCCGCGCACCCCTGAAATACACGTACCCTGCTGAAATCGCGTGTGGCACTTCCTGCGCACCCCTGAGATACGCGTACCCCCAATCGCGTGTGGAAATTCCCGCGCACCCCTGAAATACACGTACCCTGCTGAAATCGCGTGTGGCACTTCCTCCGCACCCCTGAGATACGCGTACCCTGCTCGCACGGGCCCAATCGCGTGTGAAACTTCCCACGCACCCCTGAAATACGCGTACCCTGCTCGCACGGGGCCAATCGCGTGAGGTACTTCCCGCGCACCCCAGTGATACACGTAGCCCGCTTGCCGTGCTGGTACAGGGTTAGCGCAGCCCTTTACACTGGATTGGGTATATTGATGGCTTTTCCCTGCGCGAGAGGCGTTCTTGGGGGCGTAACTGGCGCTGCTGCAGGGTCGCTGCGCCACTGTGCGCCACGGCTGGTTTTGGTGGCTGGAATACATGAATACGCTGTGCGCGGAAATGGATTTTAGCGCACGCGGCTGGCGCAGGGATTCGCACGCGCACACTGTGCGCCAGCCGCGTGTGCCACTTGTGCGCTGAATTCTATGAATTACCCCCTGGGTCTTTTGGGGAGCAGGCCGTGCCCCAATGGATTCTAGATTCACGCTCGGATAGGAACGAGTGGAACTAATTGAACTCTCCTTCTGAGCAAAGACCAAGATGACTGTGGCAATCTCGGAGGAGGCCATGATCCACCAAATGAAAGGCCCCGGCAGGTCCAATGTGGCCAGAAGCCCCACTTTCCCCTCAATTTATACAGGTGTAGGTCTGACATAAAAATCACACATGCACACACTTCACAGTGGTAATGTGTAAACTTCTTAAGGATGAAACGCAAGGTCGTCCCAATGCAGATACAAACATGTGATTTGCCATTGCACATGGACCTCTGCAGCAGATGCATTTATTGATTGAGATATTTCACTGCAGAGATTGTTGTTCTGTCTTATCCGAAAAACATTCATAGATTCATAGTTTTCTGGTGGCGTGCAACTGTTTATCTGCACATTTGCTGGAACACTTCTCCTGGTTACTGCAGCCGTTCCTCAATTTGAAGTGATCATTGGATTTTTTTGTAAGAATCATTGAGATGAAACCCAAATCTCGACCAAAAAAATGTGTAAGAATCGTTCACATGAAACTCAAACCTTGCTAAATAAGTGCAATATATTGCACTTTAAGACATGATGTAAAAGACTAAACAAGCAACACCATCTCACTTGCAGAACTCTATTCCAATTCTCATAACATTTTGGTAGACTCTGGGGATAGGTCAGAAGTTACTTTGTCTAAGAGCAAGCCTTTTGGGGAAACGAATGCACGTGTATTGTAATATATACATGTTCACGTAAAATTAGGTTCACCCATTCTGCTTATATTGCTTGGTGTTTTCCAGGGGCAATACAATAAAGTAACACTTTCTAGGAAACTCATAAATATAGCCAAATACAACTTAAACATTTGTAAAATAATTTTAAAAAACTTCTCACATAACTAATTTTTCCATTCTGAAGCAAGTATTGCTTACAATGAGCTTTTGGTGGGGGTAAGGAACGAGTACGCTGAAATACACGTTTGTATACAATAGTTCACATCAGACCCAGCCATTTTGCCCGTGTCTCTTCTGGTCACACTCAGGAACATAACGGGCTCTTTAACTGTCTCTTTTCGTTTACGGTATGATACCAGCTGAGCACATATTTGTGTTATATTGTTTCATGTACTTACCACCTCAATTTAGAAGGCTAATTCCCTTATGTGCCACTTTACCAGTGGTGTTTAATAGTTCCTTTCTGCTGTTTCCACAGATTCATACGAATGTGCTCACATTTTCCACTCTAAAGCATGGGGTACTCCAATACATTGGACTATCTACCCTTGTATTTATCTCATCCACAATGTGCAGATGTAAGTCTGTATAGCTCTTTAAATTATATTTATGGTGAAGGACATCTTGGTAGCTCTCGTCTCTACTATATTTATCATTTTGGAGGAATGTTTCTTACAACTATATACATTATTTCAAAAGACACTGTACACAGATTTGCATATTCATGTTAAGATAATTTTACACGGTACGAGTCACAACTGTAATAGTCTAACAATGTGTATGCTTGTCCAGGGAGTGGTGTTTGTGACATCTCAAGCGTATCCATACCTTGGTGTGCCAGAGAATAGCAAAGGGCAGCAAAGGAGAGGAAAGGCTATTGGGGTGAAAGTGTAAATGCATATGAAAGACTAGCAGATGTACCCCTGCTCGCACAGTCATTCCTACTTCAGTCCTAGACTGAAGTTTATTTAATGAACTCACCCAATGCTTCTTTATAGACAATATTGATAGTCTTACCTGTAGGAGCTAATGTGAACAAATTGTCTTGGTTTCCAACTCTGGAGCAAACAACATAAAGATGACCATGAGAAAAGTATGAATCTAGTAAATCGGTTCCAGCTACTTCACATTGGAGCGTTGAGGTTGCGCAGCAACATTATTGGTGTCCCGATCTACAACCAAGGCAACAGCAACCTCAACATAAGTGCCATACGTGTAGGGCTGAAGCGTGTAATCTTGAATGTACCAGTATGTGTACAGCTGGAGCATGTAAGCACTGTCCTGTTGAGATGACATACATTCATCAACTTCCGTGGGAAATTAAGTTTCTGTAATTATGTTGGGAGAATTGCCACAATGTGATGGACAACGTCATTGTGGACACTATTGGAGAGATATGCACCGTTTTCTGTCACCCACATTTCTAAAAAACAAGTGTAGTAACTTTGCTCAAAATGTTGGGGGGGATGATATCTAAAGGAAAGGGCCCCACTACCGAAAGAGGGGGACAAAATGGTGTGCCACAAAAGTTGAGGGGACAAACACCCTTGAACCCCCACAAACAATTATGCCCAGGATACACACACACACACACACAGAAACACAATCTGGTGCCTATATAACAAAAATCAAAGTTAGATGGGGAAACCATTGAACACACATCAAAATACACCAACCTAGGAATACCTTAGAAGGCCCTGCGAAATGTGACTGAGTATTAAAACCCCAATGAAGCATTAATGTTTTTGTCTGTGTATCAGGCCTATTCCTTCATGTGGCAGTATATTCGGGGAACACATGAATCAAAGACTACACTAAATGGGACACCAGCAAACACCAACCAAAAGTACTTGCTGAGTAGAAATAGGATATCAGCCATTAATCAAAGAGACACATACAAAAACAAAATCCCTACCGCTTTATTTGTTAAATAACAGCTGTTCACTGTTACTGACTGAGTGGTTCTTACTCGTTTTGACTTCAGAAGGGCTAACAGCTAAGTCAACCCAACTAATGAGATATTGCAAGGCTGGCTGGATGCCCCAGCCAGGCCCGCGCTGTCCAATTAATGAATTGATGCAGCGGCCACAATCCGGCCCTGCCCCTGCCAAATGATGGGGGGGGACAAAAATACATACCACAAAAGTTAGGTTGACTTGTCCTCCCGACCCCCACTATAATTACATCTATGTCAAACACACAAGCTGTGCAAATGTCTCTGCCTTGATGCCTGGATGTGAGTTCATAAGCATAAGCACACAAAGCAATTCAGTATACAACACTGTGTGCTTATACAAAATCTTGCACATGAGCAGTGTGGTTTCTGCCAGTGCCACAGGATAGAGAAAATGGAGTGTGAAATAATTTTGTTATGTTGTCTTATCATTGAAGGGGAAAACAACAACACATTCCTTTTAGGCTACTGACTGAGACAATAGATCAAAGAGTGCAACACTATGCCTTGGAAGTCTAAAGATCCCCCCACGGCTGCACAATGGATGAATGATATGACATGGGTAAATGATCAGGAAGAGATGTATTCCAGCTTACTACGCCAAACTAGCCATAAGAGGGATATATAGGGAGACTTTCGTCAATACTTGAGTGATAGAGCAAGTGCAGAAAATGTTGATAGTGAAACACTGTAAATGTTCAGTTGACCTGTTACTTGAATGCCAAACACCAATACAATGCCTATTGAAATATTAATTCGAAATACAAATGTATCATGCTGAATGCTGTGCAATTTAAATAAAAGTAAAAAAGAAAAAAAGAGTGCAACACTTGCCGGAAAAGCAAATATTACAAATACCTGCGACAAGTATTGTACCCATTTCCGGTAAGGGTGACCGGGTCCCAGAAGATGGTTTCAATGGACATCCTTCCACCGAAGGTACAAATCCTTGTGGGTAAACGATGGAAATCACACAAGAGAACCTTCTTTTGCAAATTAAGGACTCTCAATTTAAAAGTGTGTGCTTGTATAATTACTGGTAGCCAGCTGGTATTACTGAAGGGCCCAAAAGGCAATTTTAGCAATACCAGCAAGCATTCGCTACAGGGCAGGCGGCACAATGGCCAGTTTTATCAGGAAATGACCAAAATGTGAGCACGTTGCTGATTTCTGGTGTTCAAATGTGTGTTGCTGAAGTTCAATGCAATGAGCATATCACCTTTTTCTTGAAGATCGTGTGCATGTTTTTGTGTTGGTGTTTATTGTGCTAAACATTTATGCACCCTTTTGTATGTTGATAGCATAACACTGCACACTTCAACAAATAAAAGAGCAGCTGGGCTGAATAATACACCCAATGCTTGTTGTGGTGACCTAGCACTTACCTGGATGAATTGTGTGTATGGGTGTAATGGAGCTTGGAATGTGAGGAGGTGTCTGGAACCTGGGTTTCAACAAGGTGCCAGGAATGACAGTTTGGGACAGAGAGAGAACCTAAGAGGAAAGAGGCATTAACCTGTCCTCCTTATTTACTTTCCTCCCTGTAACTGAAACATTAAAGCAACCTTAATTATCTGGCTATGGAGTGGTTCCTGTTTACTGTCTGATGATACATGCTGGTAGACACTACATTTTGGTGATGAGGTGCTTAAACGAGCCCAGGAGAAGAAAGCAGAGTTAAAATAAAGAGCGTTCAAGTCCTGATGCCTAACCAGCCTTCAGAGAAGTGCAGTCCTTAGCAGGCTGGACAACGCAGAGGTGGAGTGAAGAAGCCATGAGTAAGCATGGCAGAGGCATCTGCATAGTTCCTAGATGTCTGGTGAGGGCCAAAAGAGGTGAGATGATCCTCAAACACAGAAAAGACTGGTGAGAGGGAACGGAGTCTGCCTGGTTCCGCCTCCTGTGCGAAAGGGCAGGGAACTGCAGTTGATTCACTTGCTGTTTAGCAACGTTTTCAGAGACATCTTTCATTGAAGTGTTTGGCAAATGTGGCATTGGTATTCTCATGTGATTTCGTAGGTGATAATCTGTGCACAACCATTGTGATGTATGCAAGTGCACTAGTGCTACTGAATAGCAGTGAAGGGTGAGCTAGTAATGCAATGTTAAGTAACAACTATATAATTGAGTAGATATTATGGAGAAAACATGCTCTTTAGTAGGAAATGTAAAATTATTTTATACTGTATATTTTCCTTAATGGTGTATGTTACTATTCATGTGGGGATGTTTGGAAATGTGTTTTAGAAATGAATATAGTGCACACTAACGCAACAGTGCCTGATCACCACCGACAGAACGGTTTATTATCCCTCAATTATTCATTTTTTGTTAAAGTATATGTGTTGTGCAGTTTGCATGTGAAAATAAGTGCATGTTTAGTGTTGATTTGCATGAAGTTAGAGTGTCTGTGCATTGAAGTGCATTTTAGTTATGTGTGTTAGTGTGTGTGCACTGTTGAAATGTGGTTTGCCTGAAGTTATGAATGGGGATGTTTGCATTTTAAGGTGTAGCGTGCATGAAGTGTCAACTCTGGCCCACATGCTGTCCAGGTGTGGTGCTACATTTTAGTGGAGTGAAGATATTATTAAAACTGAGATTTGAGACGCAAACTATGAGAGTGTCCAAGTTAGTTATCAAGTCATGCGTCGCATAAGGTGTGAGAGTGGCCATGAATTATGGAGTTGCACATGAGACGCATAGTGTGCGAGAGCGTCCATGATTAGAGATCTATTCCAGGGCAGATGGTTTAGTCAAGTGACATATGATAAATCCATAGTGTAGGGTGTACGTTTTACATGTGCTATTGGAGATAGAGGTCACTGTGTCATTTTAAGGAGTAATGGTTAAATTCCATGCTTAGAGGTCTAAGTGCCGGGTAATGCAACATTTAGAGTTAGGGTAGTAGTTCCTCTTGGAATGCCTTATTGAAATGTAGGTTAAGAGTTTCTGTTGGGGCACACAGAACCTGTTGGGGCACACAGAACATGAGACAGTGTTGTGTTGTTTCAGAGTTTTAAGTGGAGTTTTGGTGGCATGTGTGTTGCTAGGTCATGAGAAGATCTGGGGCTATGATAATTTTGAGACTGTTGGGACTGGGGGCTAGCTAGCCTTTATGGTTGTAACCCCTGAACTTCTACCAGGGGCTACAACCAAAAGACCCCGGGCTATGGCCCCTCAGCCCCCCCCCCCCTAGCAACGCCTCTGCATATTTCGTCCCATGAAGTTTACACACTGGCAGTTGATATCACATAGCATACATTTTGAGAAAATGATTCATTTCCATTTTAGAAGATATTCTTGTGGCAAGCACATGATTTGACCATCTTATGCACAGAACACTTTTCTTGCCTCACCACAGGGCCTGTGCATCGCTACCCACCACACCTGTGTGATAGTGTCACTGTTGAGTGTGTTCTTTGTAGTTTTAGTTACTTTCCTGTCTTTTCATTTCTTTTGGTTGTTCTAGGAGAGAGGTGGTGTTAGTGGCAGTGTTTCTCTTGGCCCCATTCTAAAGGAGT
Source organism: Ambystoma mexicanum (assembly GCF_040938575.1). Taxonomy (NCBI): domain Eukaryota; kingdom Metazoa; phylum Chordata; class Amphibia; order Caudata; family Ambystomatidae; genus Ambystoma; species Ambystoma mexicanum. The sequence goes on along the minus strand of NC_090941.1, from coordinate 448,131,282 downwards.
GTGAGATATGTGCATTACCTCCCGTGTGTTTTGATGAGTTTTTGTGAAAACTCTGAGGAATTTTTGGATGCTAGTGTGGTTGCTCTCATTGCAGAGACGGGGGGTGCTCTGTACTGTTCAGTGAGTTTGTGCCTAAAAATGGCAGGTCCAGGGTTTGGGCATGGCAGGCCTGAACACAAGGAGCAAGGTTCTTTATAGGTGGTTGTGAATGTTAGTGCAGTCAATTTTTTCATAGGTAGCAGTTTGCACTCAGGGGTGGCAGCCCCGAGGTCCTGGGGACAGACCAGAACAAAATGAGTTATAGTTTCTCTGTATGTTGTGTTCCTTGTTTTTAGTGCAGTGTGGAGGTAGTTGGTGCACATAAGGACAATCCCATGTCCTTTTCGTTTTTCTTCTTTTTGAGGAAGGAGATGTGTAGTGACCCAGCCCTTACCTGGATGAGTTATGTGTATGGGTGTAGTTGAGCTTGGAATGTGAGATGGTGTCTGGAACCTGGGTGTCAACCAGGTTTCAGGAATGACTTTTGTGGAGAGAGAGAGAGAGAGAGAGAGAGAGAGAGAGAGAGAGAGAGAGAGAGAGAGAGAGAGAGAGAGAGAGAGAGAGAGAGAGAGAAAATATGTATTTAACCTGCACACCTCATTTACTTTCCTCCCTGTAGCTGAAACATTAAAGCAAGCTTGTCTTTGTTAATTACCTGGCTCTGGAGTGGTTCCTGTTTACTGCCTGATGATTGGCTTTGAGTAAAATCTAGAGTAGAACATTGTGATCAATCCTCACTGCAAAGCTAAAACCTCACAATTTATTCAGCCCCTCATAATGTGGTCAATTCACTTATTCCTTCAGTAGAAACACCTTATAAAATCTCACATTATGCTCTTGGCTACTTAATAGATTTCTTTGGCATTTCTGTAATGATAGTGTCCAAGTGAACTATGGAATTTCAGTCTGATATAAAATGCAGTGAATTGCCATGCACTGAAAAGGAAAATGGGCATGCTTACTGAAAGTGCATACCCATAAACAGTGGTATTTTAGTGTCAATTTTCAATAATAGTTTTATGAATCCAAAAATGCTATAAACTCTCATAATGCAATTGTCAGACATGGTATTTGTTAAGCCGCAATGAATACTTCATCCTTCATTTTACAGCCAGTGGGAAAAATCCTGAAATGTTATATTGCACAACATAAATATTGCACGGATATTAGACCAACGGTGTGGATTTTCACAGACGCAAATATCCACCCATAAGGCATGTATTTATACAATTGTACAGAGTTATTGAATTAGTCACACCGTTTGCTGATGGCAACAACAACAAAAAAAGAGCAATTGCTGTGCTGAATACCTATCAATGGCAGGAAATCCCTAATGTCGTTCAGCTTAAATTTAATTTAGTTTCGTAACCATATGCTTAAAAGTTAATTGGAAATATGTAAGAAGCTGAAAGAAGATAACCATGCATTTATTCTACATTCAAATGACTTGCTAAGCCTAGCTTATTTTGACTGTGTATACGCTTTAAAGGAGAGCATTTTATTAAAGCGTATCTATTTTATATAAGCTATGCCGTCTCACTAAGCGCTTTACTAGAAATCCCACAATCGTCATATACCACAAAATGTGCACATTATTTTATAATATATTATCATGAACCAATTAACATTCATTTTCATGGAATTAGAAAATAAATACCTGAAACACAATACCTCGCAGACAGCACGGCTCAGTTCAATTTACAAAAGAAAACCTATCTGAGATTTAAAAGAGCTAACTCAGTATGTGGAAGAAATCATGCCCTTGTCCAAATGCATTCTACAGACCCTCTGTCATTCATATCACAGAGAAAATGAAATGGCTGCCCAGATTATCTTGGAAGACACAGGCCTGCATCACTAGTCACAATGATGCTGATTGTGAGAACACTTCATTCAAATAGCCCTCTCAACATCTAACCTGGCGGAGAAGATTAGAAACTGCTTTCATGCAATTATCCCTCAGGCCAATTATTTCTCAAGTATGTTATCTCTTTCCATTTGGACGGCAGATTGAATAACAGCTTCTGCACATTTTAATGTGAAACGAGCCTGCCATACGCAGCCGCGACAATAGAAACCTTGCAGGGACCATTTTGCGAGTACAGAATGCCTCGCCCCTCATTTCTCTACACATTTTCCTTTGCGACATGCCTTAGTGAGTGGTTCTGAAAGCGATGATTAGATTTCCAAATTCCCTTTTATAGCGAGCCTCTCTTTCCTCGCACCCTTGCGTGTCCTTAAAACGGTTTAAAACACTGCAAGAGCCATATTGTTTGCATATTTTATGAGCATGCGGCTGTAATCTGTCATTTTGAAACAAGATTTAAACTTTCCCAAACTACGTTCATTTTGTGATTCGTATTACTTGGGAAATAAATCGATGGTTTAAATGTCTGGCATTGTTTTCCATATCACACGTTGAAAATGAATGTCATTATGATCTGTTAATCAGCCATTGCTCTGTTAATGCTGGATACTTCGAATGATATTGCACCAGTAACACCAGTTTGCTCGACCGTATTTTGATTCCATGGATCTAAATTGATTTAATGCACGAGAAGTACGTAGATCCAGATTCAAATATTCCTACTTGAACCAGCGTAGTGATGCCTGTGTGTTTAGTGTGCTTCTACAAATTAAACAAATAATTAAATATATAAACAAATGAGCGCTTCTTTGAAAAAAAAATGTTTTATTTGGCGGATATAAGGCCTGATTTACAGATAAACGTGAAAATCTTTAGGAAATATATTTGCACATGCGCTAGGGTTGGCCAATGCCAGAAGGGGATTTACAGAAATAAGCGCAAATTGGGACCAGCAGTGCACAGAAAATAGGATTGCACCTGACACGCCCATAACACACCCCTATTGTAAACCAAGGAGGCACCGAAACTGACCGTTTTGCACACATTTCGACCTGTGACACCAGATGCAGCGTGGAAACCACAAATAGCATGGCAAGCACCCACAAGCAATCATTATTATCTGCACTCATACCAACCATCAACAATCCCATGAGTGAAATAAATCTGGTGGAGGACTACCACCTGAGTGTATCTGCAACTCCACATGAATGTGTTGTCACACCATCCCTAGAAGTGTGAGTGATCAGTGGTCCATCACATCCCACCCTAGCGGTTGGATAGAAACAAATACTACACACATGTGTCTCACATGATGTACACCATAAAGAAATCAATGACCACATAATCAGAGGCACCCGTGATTTTCACCTAAAGCACATTTACAGCTACAAACACCCATACGCACACACCCATTAGATCTACAGATGCCGAGGTGGAGTTTGGTGAGCAACACATTTATTAGTAGCGACAGTGCATGAAAGGAATGCAATCCTGCACACAAGTTCAAATCCATAAGCACAGACATTCTCAATACATATTCTGAGCATGACAATGACAATCACTAGAATCATCAAAATCACTGAGCAACAAACAACATAATTGGCAACATAACCATGCCCAAGTCATCTGTGACACACATGTGACTTCGACAAAGCCTTGGCGATAGTAAAGTCACCCATGAGAGCACACCCACATCCAAAACACAATCCCAAACACATATGAGTAGTGAGGCCATATACACCAACCACATCACGTGTAAACATGCGTCTACAGTGCAACATCCATGTGCACTACAAGACACAGGGCCTCGTTACGACCCAGGCGGTAAGGGGTTAACTGGCACTGTAAAAGGTGTCAACGCTGTTAAACCCTTACCGCCTAATTACGAGGTCCCTTTGCGGGTCCCGACCTTAATGGCTGGTTTTCCCAGCCGTTAAGGAAGGAACCCGCAAAGGGACTTTCGAGGTAATTACGGTACCGCAATTTGCGGTACTGTAATTACTGCCTTCCCTATTCCCATTGACCCCTATGGGGGCCAAAATGGGAATGGGGACGGGCCAATGGTGAATGGGGAATTACCGCCCCGCCAACCTTGGAATGGGGCGGTAATTCCGCCATTCACCATGGCGGTGTTGGTAAAATACCGGCGTCAACCATGGCGTTAATAGCGTCATGGTTAACGCCAGGGTCGTAATGAGGCCCACAGTCACCATCGTCACACATAGTCAAACATAGACCCGTACAGGCAACACACATGGATACATAACAATTTGTGCAAGGAATATAATGTTAGACAACACTGAAAACCACAATGGTGAACAATAAAAATATCCCAACACCACCCTCACACGCATACACCCACAGATGCACATGTCAGTCTGCACACCACACAAGCATATGTACCAATCCCATGCACATGCATTGGCTACATGCATTGACTGAGAAGGCCACAATGAATACATTCACATATGCTGAACCATCAGCACATGTCTGTGAACCTGACACCTACATACAGCACACGTTTGTTGGCAATGTGCCATGTAATCGGAATCCTACATGCACAGTGATCAGATGTATGTACAAATGCTGCACAGAACCTTGTCAACACAAATACTATGATAGGCTGAGGGATGGCACATGATTCCCAAGAAGCATACCACATGATTGTGTGGCATGCACCCTCAAAAACAGACCAGTTTGACATGCACTACAAAAGATGACTGCACACACACAAAAGCATTGTAAAAAGTGAATATCACAAAAAAAGACAAAATAATCACATGCATCTGATAGAGCCAAAGACACAACTGTTTTACAATGGAACCCAAACAAAAACCATGGAACGATAGTACTAAATAAATTCACTGGAATCCTCTTTCAAAAACTAACAATAATGAGGCCAACCCACAAAAAAGAAATATCAACAGTTACTGCTGCAGTCCAATTCCTGACAACTCAAGCTCCTATGCTGCTTCTGACTCTGCCTCCACTGGCTGTAGGCATGCTCTGTGCTGTCCCTGAGGGCCTGCCGGGTCCCACTAGTGGACTGCTCAATTTGCTGTGAAACCCTCATGCTCTCCCCCAGAATGGCAGCACGTAACTCCTCCAGCCTATCATGTTCTGCAGCCACGGCGCTGACAGCTGCCTCCTCCGAAGGATGCAGCCTATCTTCCTTGTGCAGCCACAGGTGCTCCAGTTGGCATGTTGTGGACACTTGCATCTGTTGCCTTGCCACCTGCCTCCCCTGCCAGACCAAGAATGCCTGCTGTGCCCTCCTTTCCAAGAGACACTGTTGTGCCTGCCGCTGCTGCCACAACTGTTCCTGCTGCCTGGCAGCCCATCTTTGGTGCTGGGCCTCCCTCCGGAGAGATGACAGACTCCTGCAGGGAAGTACCGCCCAACCATTTTCCTCAAGTGCCATGTCCACCTGCACTGCCTGATCTTGTGTGACTGACATACCAGAGCCTGGTACCACCGCAATGCCCTCTGCACACCCAGTGACTGTGAAGCAGGCACCAGACATGCAAATGGGTATACGTGGGCAGAGGAGTCTGGGGTGGTTGGAACTGTGGAGGCCAAAACTGTGGGTGCCTGGGACACAGTTGCTGAGGAGGAGTTGGGTGTGACTTGTGTTGGATATGCCGTGTTTAAAACAACCAGCTGTGCACCAGCCATCTGCAATATCATGTGGCACACTTGCTTGTGATGGATGATGAGTTGGCCACGGATCACATCCAGGGCCTCCAGTGCAGCCACCTCACAGCCATGGCACAGTATGTGCATGGGCAACACAGCATCCTGAATGGCCTCATCAGTATTCACTGCTGGGTAGTTTGACAGTGTGAATAGCTGATCCAACCACTGTGTCCTGCACAACTGCCTGTACCAGGCACATGTCCGCAGCATGCACTTCCAACAATGTACCCCCACCAGACACCATGGAGAGGCCCACAATTGCGCCCTCCCCCTCCACCACACATGACCCTGACACCCCAGATGGCACCTCTGTGGCAACCGGCCTGTCTGTGAGGATGGCTCAATATTCCTGGCTATCTGCCCCTGAGGAGATGGGCAGAGATATTGACCCTCCAGGTCAATGGCAACGTCCTGCACATTATTCCCAGCGCCATCTGAAGATGTACACTCGCCAACCACCTGTGCCTTGGATGAGGTGAATAACGGCATCCTAGTTCGTGGTCTCAGCCGCCTCCGGGAAGGCCTTGCCCTTGCAACTTGCTCATTCTCCATGCTGTTCTCCTCATCTGCATGTGACACCGGTTGGAAAGGGAGAGAGGACAGGCATTTCAGCATGTGTGTACACATGTGCATGTTCGAAGATTAGTATGGCACCATGCTGCCATCTCACATGCAAATGACAGAGCACAATCAAAACATGACTGCATCAAATCACCCAGACGGATATGTGAGCCCAAAATACAAGATTTCATCCCCTTCAAATGCATGCATGGATCTGCATAGAATGAGCAGTTGCCACCTGAGACACAACAGTGACCATGGCAAACTAGGAACATCGATGGGGCATACATGAGGACTGGAGCACATTACCAAGACAAACAGCCATCATCATTGTACTATCGACACAAACATTCCTCAAACTCCATTGACCAAGGACCCTCCTCCCGCACACCACCATAGTACATGGACATGGGTAAGGAGGACATGGCCGACGCCCTCCTCCCCTCCATAGACTACCACAGCCTCCTGCCAAGTTAGCTATCCATCATCCATCCCAATCAATGTCCGTCCAGGGAACAATACCTCCTTACATGCATCAAATCAGCCAACAACCCATTATGGACCTGCTCCTGATGTCAAGCCCTCAAATCCACCAAAGGTAAACACAGCCTACAACACAGATTGCAGCTCAGGCACTGACCTCTGAATTGGACCACATTTGTCAATCCGTAAATATTCCACTGGGAAGTTAACATGAAGGGTGAATATCCCTTGATCTGTAACACATGGCACAACACCATTGACGTCAATCTGCAACTCCTGAAGGCCACAGCGGAATACAAGGAGCCCCTTGGTACATCCTCCAAAGGTCCTCACACCCTGCCTCTACTCTTTGACTTTTACAACTTATCCAGAATAGGACTGCAAGACTTGTCTTTGGCCTCAAGCCCAGGGATAGTATCTCTCCAGCTCTGACATCTCTTCACTGGCTCCCTGTGGCTGCAAGGATAAAGTTCAAGAACCTCTGCATCATCCACAAGGCTTTCTGGGGCCTGGGACCACTCTACCTTCAACTTTCTCTTCCAAAACATCTTCCTTCTCGAGCTCTCTGCTCATTCACCTCCAACTCTCTGTGGGTCAGACACTTCTCCAAGCAGAGAGTTGGGGGCAGATCTATCTCCTCGGCTGGGGCCTCCCTCTGGAACAGCCTCCCTGTCTCTCTCAAACTTGAGCAGAACTATCTCTGGTTCTGGAAGCAATTCAAGACCTTCCGTTTTGCTTCCGCTTTCTCTCTCCCTCTCCCCTGCTGGTACACCTGACTGTTACGTGCACTGGTCACGTGGTCTCACTCTAAACTCGGGCCCAGGCTTCTGCATGTCCAGTTGTTCTCCCACTGTCTCCTGGCTCCCCAGCACTTAAGGGGCTTTATCTGCAACCCTAAAGTCCCTTTTCTCTGCACTTATGAGCCATCTGTTGGCTGTACTTGTGAGTAAACTGCACTTCCCCCTTGCCCTCCCCCTGGCACTTCTCCCCTTCCAACCTCCCTGTACTTGCACGATTTGAATGACACAAGGGCTAGTAAGATTGTGATTTTGTTTTCTTTCCCACTCCTTGTCTTGTCACGCCTAGAAACACAGGCACGTTTTAAATGCCACATCATGTCATATCATATGACCCAGACAGAGTTCAACCATGCATGCACCATTATGTTACACTACATTGCCGTGTTCATCGACAAGCGTCCTCCCAAATTGCATTCCTATCACATGGCACACACATTCTGCCCCATTGAACTGACAGTGGGGACTCAACTGCAGTCTGGATCTGGTCCTGACATACGAGGACCTGGGGTTCACCCTCTGCAGGCTTCTGAGATAGAGTGGCAAAATCTTATGGCGCCAGTCTGAGTGCAACTCTGCAGTTTGCCCTGTCTTGATGGCCACGATGGCCACACTGGCCTTCTTCTGGCTCCGGATCCTCATATCATCACATCTTTATTAATGTTTTCTGGGGTACATTTGGCCACAACCTCAATATACACGGATGTGGCGATGTCCCGGCATATCCTTCTATGACCAATCACACCAAGCCAATGTTTTGCTTATGCTCCCGGTGGAAGAGTACCTCATAGTGCTGCAGCACATGTTCACAAAGTATTGCATCTTCTGCTCCAAAGAAATTAGCAGCTCTCATCCGTGCAACCTTTGAGGTGGACGTGGCTGACATGTTGAAGCTGCACTGGCAGAGGGTCTGGAATGCACCTGTAACAGAGATACAAGTGTAACAACCATCATTGTTACGATGTACCAACACTCCGTTTTATCCCCACGGAGCACGCCCACAGTTCATGGCCTCAAGCGCGCTCGAAGGACATTGTCCCCCATCCCTGACCCAATATTAATTCAGCCGTTTAAGGACAATCAGCCACTGCCAATGCCGTAAGTGACACCTGGGCATGGACCGACACACCCACACATGCACACACAATGACCAACGGTTCATGTCTCTGCAGCCAAACCAACTTAGGCACCTTGCCAGCACAATTCATGCATCTGTGTTGTAGTAGCTCCCATATGCATGAGGGTACAATTTAAAGTTAACTACTACACACATGCAACATGTGGAAATCATTGCATAGGTAAGCACCCACATTCAACACATGGTGCGCCCCCCACAAAAGTATCCCCTTCCCATGTGCGCCACGATCCCACTCTCACCTTCTTGCACATAGCCACAGAGCTGACAGCTGTTCTTTTGCTATTTGCCCCCACTCACCTCTACTGAGTACCCGCAGGCAGCAATGAAGTGCAGTTGTATTAATGGGCCACTTGCAATGTACAGCAAACTGTCCCAAAATTCCACACTGTAGGGATTGCATCAGTGGGAGAGCAGGCCAAGATTGGTCTTGAACCGGTGGCAAGAAGCTGTCAGTGGACTCATGCAACTCTAGATGGCAAAACAAGGTATGCCCTTGTCATATAAGTTACGCGTGTCACGGTGTGCAAACTGTGCATGCGCGGCTTACTACGAATAGGGGGTGCATGTGCAGGATGCATCTGCGCTGCAAAATCGTAATGGTCAGAGGATGTGGAGCCCTTCCGTGATCGGCGTATAGGCAGTATCTGAGAATACGCGTCACAAGTGCCGATCTGCAAGATTAGCAAATAACCATATTCCAGACACATGGCACGGATGGAAGGGGAACTGTCAGTTCTGGGAGACCAGCGAGGGGCAGGGGACCACCACCAAAATGCACTAGGGGTAGAGAACAACCGCTGAATGCTGCGGATGCAGCACTGGCACAGACAGGCACTGAGAGTGGACAGAGCCGGAAGAGTAAATTTACAGGGGAGGAATTACACATTTTCACGGACTATGCCAGTTTGAGCTGTACCCCTGGTCTGGAAGCACCCTGGCACTGGCCCTGCATCAGTGGAAGTGGCAAGAGGTGACTGACCTGGTGAATGCTTGTGGGTTGGAGAGGCGTACTGTGACACAGCTGCATAAGTGAATGGATGACATAACCAGGTGTACTAAGGAGAAGCTGGGTGAAAATGTGTCCTCTGCACAGGTGACTGGTGGTGGTTCTTTACATATTGAGGAGCAGCCTTTGGCCTCATCTCAAGTGATCTGGTTGTTGGCATCTGAGACATTGACACATTTGGACATGCTGCAAGTGAGTCATGTGTGACTGATACATGTGATGATGACACCACTGTGCATGACAAAGGATAAGTGAATTGGTGTTGCACACTGGAATACACTTAATGGGATTGATGTTCGAGCTGTACATACATCTGGGTCTAATCCACGTGAAATGCAGTGTGACTGTTGGGTGCATATACAACACTTCACTGCACCTTACAGGTGTAGATGTGAATGGCATTGCCTACATGGCAATGTGTCCAGGTACTGCATATCAGCGTGCCCACTATATGTGCCATGTATGTGTATGTGTTGCGTGCATTCACATGGCTCCTCCCCTAGCAATGGGCCATGCATGTGTTTGTCATTCAATGGTCAGGCCACACAGTGACCCAGGAATGGGAGCAATGCAAGTGAAAGTTAGTGGAGGGGGAGATCCACTGTAGCCATTATGCTAGTAACATACAGAATAGTCATGTTTACTCAGGATGCAGGTGCATTTGGGGTGTCCATGCACTGTTGTACATGAAAATGCATACCAGTGACATTCGTGTTGGTCCTTGGCATGACATGCCTGTGGTGCATGTGTGCATTTGTCCCGTAATGCAACCTTGACTGTAACCTTTGCAGGGAGGTTGACTGCATCCATGCCACTCTATCTCCATTTCATGCTTCTACCTGCATCATTCACCTACTTGCTTGTCCCATTGATGATCAAATTCTGCATTTACTACACATTCATGCCTGGCTATATGTTGCCATGCCATTTGCCTGTGATGCTGCAACATCCATTTGTTGCTTGTTCTGTCAGTGTAGCTACATGATGCTGGCCACAAGTGTGTATACTTTAGCAGATACATGCATGCACATGTTCACATGCACATCCATTACTGATGGCAAGTTCATGACTGCTAGGTATTCAATGGCAAGCTGATGGTGGCTGCTTGTATGTGACATGGCACTTGAATCTTCAGGTTACGATGCACAGATTGATATGCATGACACTGTCTGTGTACGAGATGTGTGTGTCCTAAAGGCTTACGTGGCATGTTGGAGTTGCATGGCTAATACTTTACTCACTCATCAGTTTTACACTGCCATCATGTATGCTCTATTAGAGTCATCTGGGGTGTCATGTTGCCCCTGCTAGGGTTGGCATGGATGTGGGACAGGACTATGGGACCGGTATTATATTCTGATGCATGTGTCTGCAGGCCATTTGTACTGCATGCATTTCATGCGGGGGATGAATGTATATCCAGCTGTAGGCCTAATCTGTGTTTTCTTACTTCTTGTAGGTGAAGGCACAGCTGAGGGGGAGAAGGTGCCAGAGGGCTCCACAAGGGATGCACAACCAGGCACCAGCAGTGGCCAGGCTGTTGGGTGCCGTGAAAACCTGCAGCTGTTGCAGACCATCCTCAGCATGCCTGCACAGCTGTCATCGGTGGAGGATGACAATGATGATGTCACAGCCATTTTGAGGCATATGGTGGTCAGCAACCACTCAGCAGTCCACACGCTATGTTCCTCCTTGAGCTCATGGAGGAAACTAAGCCTAAAGGGGGACAGGAGACTGTGCCCCTGCCCATGATGAGCCATGCATCTTCCAACATCACTGTGCCTGCAACATTGCCCACACCCGTCCTGGAGGCAGGAGTCCAATACCACGATGTGCAGAGAATATCAGCTGTTGGGTGGGGAGATCTCTGCCTTGAGGGAATACCTGCATGAGGAGATGAAGGACCAAGGAAGAGTCTCCGCCTTGAGGTGTCATCTCTGAAGGACACCATCAATGTCCAGATGGATGCATCAAGAGCTGTTATGCAGAAAGACATGAGTGAGACACGCAAGGAGAGTCACCAGCACCTTGTTGCAATTGGCAGCCTGTTGCATGCCTCTGTGTCACGTGTGGCAGCAGCACAGGAGGACCTGGTATTGTCATTGCATGGCCAGGGACCACCTTCACATGATGATCCACAGGGTGGTTCTTAGCTGGAATTTTGCTAAGTTTTGCTATCACTTGTTATCCCTGCACTATGATCTTATGTTGCTTCTCACCTTACCACGCCCCTTCCTCATTACCTCTGCTGACTATGTGAACATTGATGGATATATATTTTATTTTATTTTCTGCCATTCCAAGGTGTACTAATTTTGTTGGTTGGATGGACATTTCCATGTTGCACCATATGCAGTTGGTTTTCTCACAATGGAACTTTGAAAGTGATGATGGGGGTGTCATGTTCAGTCTAACATGTTCAGTGACCTTAAATGACATGCTGGTTTCCCGAGGTAAACATTATGTTGAAACATGATATGAATTACAAGTGGAACATGTGTGACAGGATACATGCACACTAATGGTCATGTACCTGTTGTCATTTCATGTCACTTTGCAAAGTCAGCTCCCACCTGAATGCAAACATGACACTCTCTTTTCATCCAATTCCCCATTCCCTCTGCTGGACACTGACCCTCCTGACACACATGGATGGAGGCACAGTGTTAGGTGGAGGTGGTAAGGTAGTACACAACAGGCATTTGCCTGTTTGTTGTCCTATGCATTCCAGTACTGTCCTGTGTGGCACATGTAGGGTGTTGCATGAGTGTGTCATTGTGGTGTTATGTGGGTGAGTGTCAGAAGCAGCAGACATGGGAGTGGTAATATTTCTGTTAATGTGGGCGTTGTTTAGGAATCTGCTGCATGCTCGCCACAGTCTGTCCATTTGCAGTGCTTATGTGCACGTGTTTCTGGTGCTGGGCCATAATTTGGAATCTTTGTTTGTTGCTGGGTGTTTGGGTGTCATGTCCTGGATTCTTTACATGCCATGTCCTGCCATGAGTGTTGTTGAGTAGCCAGTCCATCATGCATGTGCATCTTGCACACCTGAATTTCACCTTCAAGATGATGTTTTTTTTAGTGACATGCAGCAGCATACTTTGTGCTTCACAAATGTTTGCATGGTCGAGATGTGTGAGTTTAGCTGTATTTAGATGGATGCGGGCTGGGCAAAATCCACCCTCTTTGCTAATCCACATAGCCATGCCTTGTTGTTCACCTGCTGTGGGAATGCTCCCTGGCCCTGTAGTTCGCTGACATGTAGAGCATTGTCCCCACCCACACACCCAGCACCACAGGACCAGTCCCTGGTGCCCTATGACCAGCCTCTGAGAGGGTGCCATTGGAGGCACCTGTAGTCACGTCACCCTGGTGATGAGGCACAAGCGCAGTCAGTGGGCTGTGCAGCTGGCACACCCCCACTAAGAGTGCCACAGCACATGCATTGTTGTGCTGGTTCAGCCTTCTTGCTGCCCCCAGCCAGTCTTGGGGGATGCTGCCTGCAGCCGCAGGTTCTCCCGCTGCCCTGGCACCTCCCAGCTTGCACAGGCCTGTGGCAACACCGCCAGGGGAGCAGGTCCGCCTTTAGTGGAATTTAAGTGGTAAATGCTTATTTTCAGGGTGACATTCAGTCATTTAGAATGTACTTATTGAGGGTTCATGCATCGTCAACCGATAATGGAAGTGCATTTATATTGGATGGTGTGCCATGCTCTTAGTTTGACTTTGTTTGATGTCTCATGTCCATGTTGTTTTCTTATTTGAGATGTGTTGCCAAGTGACCCTGTTGTCTGTATGTGTGCGCTTGTGTGTCTTGCTTTGAGTATACCATGTGTAATACTAGTGACTCTGCCCATGTTATCAGATTTTAATGTGAGGTTGTAGATGGTGGATATGTGTGATTTTAAGGCACACACCACATGTCCACCCTGGCCTGCCATTCTCAGGTATTTGTCGATGGACCAACTGGACTTGACAGTTTTCATCATCAAAGACAATCAGGGATCTGGTTATGGTGTGACTTTCACACTGGATGATTTTCATGTGAAGTATGTCTGGAAAATCAGATTGTGTATGTGCTGGCTCCTCACCCTTTGGCCTGCTGTTGGTATGGGTAATGCCTGTGGCTGTGGTTGCAACCCCTTGTGCACCTCTATTGGAATGCCATGGCGTGTGGCTATATTATGCAAGATGCAACATGCCAATATGATTTTACATGACACAGTTGGTGCATAAAACAGTACTCCACTGGAATGGTCAAGGCAGTGTAACCGTGATTTTAGCACTCCAAATGTGTGCTCAATTATGCCTCTGTTCGCAATGTGTGCTGTATTGTAACGGGTCTCTGCTGGTGTGGTGGGATTTCGGATAGGTGTCATCAGGAATGGTGATATGGATATGCGCTGTCCCATGTGAATGACACAATACAGTCTATTGCTAAGGAATGTGATGGTATTGTGGTTTGTATTGGATGTGGCCACCATTCAGAATGTTATTGTGTTTATGCTGGCTGATACTCACCAATGAGCCACTTATTGCCAAATGTTCCAGATGCCAGTGCCTGGTGGATGGGGGAATGGCGTACTATGTAGCTGTCATGGGTACATCCAGGGAAGTTTGCGCTCACATGCATTATTTGACCTTTGTCATCGCAGATGAACAGCACGTTCAGCGAATGCCAATTTTCTCTGTTACAATATATGTATTCAGTGGCTCATGAGAGCTGTAGTGAAACATGTGTAAAATCTATTGCCCCTGGTACCAATGGGAACTGAGCAACGGCACAGAATTCTTGTGAAACTCTTTGCCTTGCCTTCACGTTGCATGTCATGTCTAGGTGACTGTGCACACGTGCAATGAGGCAGCTTAGGACATGTTTGAGGCAGCGTGATTGTGATTGTGGCTGGGGTCCGTTGGAATGTGACAGCCCCCAGGATGTGAAGTGCAGTTATGACTTTCACCAGAGGTGGTATTGTCTGTGAGCACATGGTTTGTGACACAAGGTCATTCATCCACTCCCTGACCTCATTGGGCATAATATTCTGGCTCTCCTCCTTCTTCGACTCCTCCCTCGCCTCTTGCTTTCATGTAGCAGTAGGTAGGCAAGCAATGCAGGGACAGGCATGGCGGAGAGCTTTCACTGCGATTGCATGGCAGGTTCTAAACCTGCGATTGCATGGCACAGTCTCGCCTTGCGCCTGGTCATGGTTGGCAGTAGGATTTCCTTGCTTTTTTGTTTTTACAGACGCAGAGGCGAATCTGTAAATATCGTTTTTTTTGCACTTCATGGAGCGTGTTTGTGCACTGTCATGTTGCCTGCCTCCCCCCGCCCATGTTATTCCTTATTATCTCTGATTTAATGAGGACGTCTGTAAATTCTGCTCCCTTCTTGGTCTTTGCACTGGCCAGTCCTCCCCACCTCGTGCAAGGCATGCGGACATGGTGCACGGAGCAGGGAACCTGCACACAAGCCGATCTGTCAATCAGTGGATTTATTTTTGCAGAGCGCATATTTTCTTTTTCAGGTGTAAGTTCCTTATGCGCTGTGCAAAACTTTCTGTAAATCTGGCCCGTTGACTTGATCCCAGATATTTTTCAACAAACCAATAACATAGCAACCTCTCAAAGAGATGATTTGATACCAGCATATTAAAAGGGGGTGTTGTTGTGGCAAGTGTTTGCTTTGGGCATGCACAGCATCACTTTTTATGTACAGGACAAGGTGGGACATCTTTATCCCAAGTAATGATGTATGCTAAAGCCAGGCATATGGCACTTAACTGTACAAGAGAGAAGTGTTGTGTCCCTTATACCACTTAATTAGCGTGTTCATTTTTTCACTAATGGTGATAGTGTCTCCAACTTGAGTGAGTAGATAAACCCCAAGCTATCCTTAAACATAGGCAAACAGTGATAACTGTAATGCATGAGCAGAAAACGCAACATAATTTTAATTTATTTTAGTAAAAGATAAAACAATTGTAAAATAGCAAGCATTTATAAACATACTTATGAACGTACGTCCACCCTCACACAGTAAACCCCTTCAATGTGAGGATGAATGGTGGGGAATTTACTCTAAGGCATGGCACAGAGGCTCCTCTTATGCACTTGTTTCATTTACTAACAGCAGCAAGAAAAAAACATATTTTGAGAAAAATCTACGATACGCACAATTCTTAGCATAGACTCCTCCCCCAAAGTCCCTTGCCCAATCGATTCCATTTGCTCCACAAACAGTACTTTTTTCCCTTTACTAGTGCTCTTTCTTTGCCTCTGCCATATCGACAAGAAAGGTGTTATGCCAAGCATGTAATTCCTTGGAGCTTACAGAATGGACATTTGTATATTGCTTAAAGGCTTATATGGTTAAGAAACAGGCAGCATACATGATTAAAAATAGGAACATGGTGTGATGAGCCTGACATGTGTCTGCACAGTGGAAAGGCAACATTCATAACAAGAGGAGGCCAAACCAGGAATTCTCTGCAGCAGGGATCTGGTTCCCTGGCGTTAGGAGAAGTTGGTAGATTGCAAATGTGGCAAAAATGCACCCACTCCATCAACCCATAGTGACACTCTTCCAACATTAACGCTCGTACCACTTCTGAAGTAGAACTATGGGGGAACTAGAAAAGGTGATCCAATAACTGAACATCACTTTCAACAAAAATAATGTAGTGCTACGCAGATCTGAAGAGTGTTTCAACATGTCCAAAAAGAGAGAAAAGTAGCCCCCTTCACAGAATGCTCACCAAGGAGAGAGGAGGCAAGACCAGGAGACTAAATGGTGCAATATTCTGGCCTAGTTTTACAAGAATCTACTGGCCGAGGCAGTAACCAGCATTATGAGTTTGCAGACGGATACAGCCATTAAGACGTCTAGGGATAATTTGTCAGACAGTTTTGGAATTGTTGTTTCACCAGCATTACAAGATATTTTAAACAAAGTTGGCCGAGTACACAGTGATAGTATAGATCGGGACTTTGGTGATGTGGGCAGCCCATAAAATTAAAATAGAAACAGGGGCAGAAAAACGCGCTTTTTAGAAATTGATCTAGACAGCAGACTCTCTGCCCCACTTGCCCCAGGACTCAAGTGTGGTTGGGCACATAGTGGTTTTGTGACTTTGGTTCACAATGAAGGTCCCTAAGTGGAGGGGATGGACAATATCTCCTCAAAGTAGGGGCATGGAAGTTGCTGACACCAAAAGCAACTTTGGTGGCTTTACCCACTCCTCTTGTAAGATATCCCAGAAAATGTTACTATGGAAATAGATACTGCAGATGTGTCTGGTACCAGTACATCTGTGGTGACAAGCCACTTAGGGGATCCCAATTTTAAATCATTTGATCTCATTCATCCCGATGCCTATGAATGATTAGCTTTCCCTCATGTCGATATTTGACCATAGAATGTATTTACAAAGAAAGCTGGATAACAATTTTCATAATAAGCTAAAGACAGAATGTCCCAAACTGGCTTGGACTCTTTGCAGGGTGTTGAGTGGAGGTCATTTCTGACTCGATGGATGGATGACCCTCTCACCTTGTTAGATATACCAGGAAATGGGGAAAATACTAAGGGAAGGACATATTTAAAGCCATAGAAAATGCACAGGCAATTTACCAATATAAATTAGTAAACACCATTGGTTCTCTATTAAAGATCCTGGAAATGTTAGAAGAGGCCATGGGCCAGAATAGCCTCCGAACACCAACGTAGACTGAACAGTGGGCTCAAAGACTGTACAAATTAGTTAAGCATGGAAAAATGTGATCTTCATGAAGATCAGCTACAAGCTGGTGGGGACAGCAGAATTCTAGACTGGGAAGTCAAAGGAACTTTTGTTTAGGATTGGTACAGTTAAAGAGATAGAACAATTTGTATCCACCTTCAGTGCCCTGGACAAGGCTCAGACTTCACTGTCTCAGAATAGAGTCTCTGACAGGGCCAGTCAGGGCAGAAGGTCATGTGGCTGGCCTAGCAAAATATCCCTGTAGAACAGGCACTGCAGACCCCTTTGTCCGAAGAAATTAATACAGGTAAGTAAAGGGGGAAAAACAAGGGGACAGAGGATCCAGAAGAGGTATGTTAGGTGAAACATTGTTTTGTGAGTATACATGGTACAATCACATAGAAGTGTCCAGTGGGAGGTGTAAGGAAGGCATGGTTGTTAGGCAGGACCACCTGCAGTACCCTTTGGGAACACTAAAGGCAATTAGGACTACAAGTGTAAGCACAATTTCACCTTTGGTACACGCCAGTACTACACAGTAAAGAGGTAGCGATGGCTGAGCAGACAGACTTATCTCAAGAATTTAAGTCAGCAGTAGAACAAGTAACACAAAGGACCAACTAATAGAGTGATTCAAGTAAACACTTACTCAAGGTTTCTTGATAAAAGGATACACATTTACTTACTCAGTCAGTTAGAAAACATTATACTAGCATAAGCAGCTCAATATCACACACTAATAAACCACAAAAATCCAACCGGTAAGTAGATGAACAAGTTTAGCTCCTATAAAGTGAGAGCAAAATGGCACTTCAAATACTTATTAAAGGGGTAAAAATACAAGGTTATAAGAAGATACAGCCCAAATACATTCATAGGCAGGGCAAAAAGGTTTCAGTTAAATACAACCAGCGATTCTTCTCATAGGTTTGGGCCAAAATCAATGGTTCAGAGTCTTTGTATAGGATAGCACAGTTCTGGTCGATAACGGTTAAGTCTGTTCCATAGAGTTTAGAAGCATTTGGCTAGGCAAAAAGTTTGAAAAATGTTTAGGGAAGGACAAGCCTTCGAAGTTGAAGAACGTTTCACGCACTTTCTCCATGGCCGAAAATAGTTCCGGACCGCATTTGCACAGTACCTTGTTAAAGAAGAAAGCTGTAGCTGAGGCAGTGTTCCTGGAAGTTCGAGCAGATCTCGCTGTTCCTGAGCTTCAATCGTGGGGACAAGAAGGAGGATGTCAGGAGGTTCCTAAACTGCCCAGGGATGAGGCCAAAAGCTGTAGCAAGACATCGGTTCAAGGCGTGAGTGCCTTAAAGTCCACAAGCTTGTTTCCTTCCCTCTGGCTATGTGGTTTAATACAGCACTCTGATGAAAATTCAACCAGATGGGGACGGTGTCCAGGTGGTTTACGAGTTGGTTGTTCCCACCAAACTCACGGAAAGAAGTTAACCTTGAAGGGCTTCTCTGTTGATTGGAGTTTCAGGCAATTCGGACCTGCAGCAGGGCTTCACTGGTCGTACAGCAGTTGTAGTAGTCCTCTTCCTTCAGCTCGTCTTCGGTTCATTCATTCGAGTGGTCAACTCTGCTTTCCAAGTCCCAAATACCTGCTTTTAAACAGTTTTCCCCCATTCATTCCAGCCTAGCTGTCACTCACACAGCAGGGTGGATGTCCTTGCCGGACAGCCAGCCAGCCAATCTCACCAGAGTGCATTCAGATCTCCTAGGAGACTAAGCGCAGGGAGTTTTGTGCACCTCCCTCACATCCTGTCCACCCCAGACACTCAGGCGCCAGAGAAGGGCTTCAGCGCTGAAGCCTGCCAAAGGCCAACGCACAAAAGGACCAAACCTGGTTTGGCACGCAGAGACAAACACAAAAAGGACCTTTCCTAAAGGAAGTGGCGGAAAAAGATGACCAGAGTCTGTTTGTACAAATAGGTCTTGGTCGCCATATTGAAAAACATGGCTGACCCCATTTTTAGCAACCGTTGTTAGCTGTCGGGAAAAATCACGGTAGTTGATCTAAACCACTGCCACCAGCCATTTAAAGTATGAAAGGGTAACATTTTACTGTTACATGAATGTTTTGACTCAGGGGAAGCTAAGCAACGTCTTCAGCACTCTATAGGAAGATAGTGTTTACTGGGTCAGTAAATTTAAAAAGACTAGTAAAGCCAATTTAACTTTACATACTCTGGGAGATGTTAGTCAGTCCCAGGAAGGTTTGTAAACCTTGGGGAGTCTGAAAGACACCCTGTGCCACTGCACTGAACGTGCTGCGTGACACACAGAAAACGATGATGCAACTGGAGGTGTTTTAAAAAATCCATAACCAAACAACACAAAAGTAAAACACACACAAAATACATGAAAGAGTGGGAAAAAAGGCTCACACTCTTCCCAGGTAAAAAATCAAATCATAGAAATCCAGTAGCTGGGGGTCTCAAAAGGTAAGGGAAATTAGCACATATTGAGAATTCTCCCTAACATACATCCCCCCAGACTAAGGGACAGGAGGGTTTAATCCTCTCCTGGATGAATCTCCTTACTCCAGTCGGTCAAACATCCCAGAGAGACGATCAGCATTTTGGTGATGACACCCTGACCTGTGTTCAATGGTAAAATTAAACCCTTACAGGCTGATTGACCATCTCAGTAGTTTTGGGTTTTCCCCTTTCATTTGCATCAACCATCTCAAGGATTGGTGGTCAGTCTGAATCACAAAAGTAAATCCATACAAGTATGGCCTAAACTTCTTCAATGACCACACAATAGCAAAACACCCACGCTCTATGGTTGCCCACCTTGTTTCTGGTTCCGTCAGCTTCCTGCGGATGAAGCGAATGGGGTGTTCCCTACCTTTCCCATCCAGTTGACTAAGGACTGCACCTATACCTGTATTTGAAGCATCTGTCCGCACAATGAAGGTTTGGTTAAAGTCAGGAACTTTTAGGACTGGAGCTTGACAAAGGGTTTTCCTTAGGCCTTCAAATGCTTGAGTGCACTCCTCATTCCACCTGAACTTTTTAGGGAATTTGGGAGAGGAGATCACATTCAAGGGAGAAGCCATGGACCCATAGTTCTCAATGAAGTTCCTATAGTACCCAGTGAGGCCTAGTAAGGCTCTCACTTGGGTTTGAGTAGTAGGGGTGGGCCAATTTTGTACAGCCTGTACTTTACTAGGCAATGGCATGATTTCACCTCCTCCTACTTCATGTCCAAGGTAGAACACTTTACTCTGACCAATTTGACATTTACTAGCCTTTATGTTCAGATGGGCCTGCTCAAGAGCCTGCAAAACATATCCTAAGTGGTCAACATGTTCTTTCCAAGTAGGGCTGAACAGTGCAATGTCATCCAAGTATGCCATGCAGACGTCCTCCATCCCATTCAGAAGTTGATTAACCATCTGTTGGAATGTAGCAGGTGCAATCTTTAATCCAAAAGGCATTACCTTAAACTGGTTGAGGTCTGCTGGGGATGAGAATGCAGTTTTTCTCCTTGGCATGGTCTGTCAGTGCTATTTGCCAATAGCCTGAAGTGAGATCAAATGTTCTGATGTGCTTGGCTGAACCAAATTTATCCACCAGTTCATCTGTCCATGGTAAAGGGTGTTCATCAGTCTTGGTGACGGCATTAAGAGCTCTATAGTCCACACAAAATCTCAACTCCTTGCATCCTGCCTTTGGTACTAGAACAACTGGACAAGACCATGGGCTGGTAGAGGGCTCTATTATCCCGAGATCAAGCATCTTGTTGACCTCTCCCTTTATGTGCGATCTTACATGGTCTGACATCCTGTAACCTCTGCTTTTAACAGGTATGCAGTCACCAGTTTGAATATCATGCTGGTCCCAAGGGGTCAAGCCTGGTGATAGTGAAAACAGGGAGGCAAACTGATTTAACCTAAACTTGCACTTCTCCTATTGTTCAGAAGTCAAATTAGAAGAGAGATTAACTCCTTCTTTTTTTTATTTATTGTGTTTGGTTTATACAAACCTTTACAATCATTTTTTGTACAGAAGAATCCAAAGGAAATTGATTACAATGTATACAATTTCATTTAAACAATAATATAAAAAAGAAGAAAGGAACAAATTAAAACATGGATCATAGTAGAAAATGTGTTAAAAATCACATTAAACATAAAAGAAACGGAAAACAGTGTTTAAAAACTAACTTTCGTATAAAAATAAACAAAATTATACAACACCTCAATTTTGGTTCTTTCTCTTCATATTACGCATGCTAAAAATTAATTTAACATTGAGTCAATAATTGTCAAGAGCTCAATCAACTTTAAAGTAAAGCAAAGACTTGTGCTACCCATGCATCGGTTCCAAAGTGATTCCATACTAATACTTGACTGGATCTGAACATCAAGATCAAAAATTCTCAGGCGGAATGATGCAAAGAAAGGACAGTAAATGACTATGTGTTTGAGTGTTTCACCTGCCTCTGTGACACCACAAAAACGGCACAAGATTGAGCAATTTGTTGCGGTCTTTCTATTCCAGTTTTTGGTTCTTACAAGTGTACGAAACTGGTGTAGGCGGAAACGAAGCAGGATTTTCCTATCTAAAGCAGAAGGAAATTGAATTAGATAAAAGGATCGATCTCCCCATTTCCTTCGAAACCTGTTATATTCTGAATAGGATGGGTAAGTTCCCATCATATCAGTCAAAGTGCACCAATGATAAAGGTCATATTTTTTTTTTGCAGGAAGCTGCAGAGTCATGCTTTTTGGAGTTTCATTGATTGAATCCAAAATGGAATTCAATTTATCAGTGGCAGTTTTAAGCGAACGGATACAAGGGTTTGCCAGTAATTTATTGAACTCAACATATAAAGTGTTTTTAGGTGGATCAATCATCTTGATATAGTTTTTTATGTTCCGCCAGTTTCTTTTTGCGGATAACGGGAGCAATTAATTTCATGGCAAATGAATACATTTGGGATAGATTGAGTTAAACCCAATGCAGACTTCCACAATTTGCCCTGAAGTTTGTCAAGAAAGGCATCAATGTCGTGTAGACACATGCCTAAGGGGTATAGGAGACATGGCTCAACTTTGAGCAGGTAAAACTGAATAAGAGGCAAAAAGAAAATAAACAATATTTATGATATATGATTTTCATTTGTAAGGACAACGTTTTCGCTTTATTATTGAGGAAAGATTGCCACATGCGTAAAGGATATGAGTCGTCAACGGATAACCTAAATAGCGAATAGAGGAAGAGTAGGAAAGAGCGGCGCCTTGTAGGAACCATGAGAATTTATTTACTTTGCAACGGCCTTCAAAAAAAGTTGGAATGAAAGATTTCGCAGGGTTGACTGTTAGATTGAGATTATTCGCGAAATCTGCAAACAAATCAAGTTTTTTTTGGAGGCCAGAGGGGGTACGATCAAATAATAAAAAATCATATGCGAAGCCAATCCAATTGAGCCTATTGGGCCCCAATTTGGCTGGGAAGACGATATGGTCTTTCCAGAGTGAATCTATGCCGTGCAGGTACAAATTAAAAAGGACAGCCGCCATGTTGCAGCCTTGCTTCACACCAATTTCGGTGCTGATAGAATTTGTGAGCGCACCGTTACGATTTAAGCGTATACGGTACGTCGTATGAAGGTGCAACTAGGCAATCAAAGCGACCAAAGAGTGGGGGATGCCAAGATCGATCAATTTGGCCCAGAGAAGTTCTCGAATTACACTGTCGACAGCTGACATCATATCCAAGCTGGCCATGCAAACAGGCCCCATATGCAAACTGGCAATTTGTGCTTGAAGATGTGCTAGGATCGTGGCATTGAGAGGACAGCCAATATATTTTCTGAAGCCTACCTGATAGATAGACAGTAGGTTGTTTTGCACAATAAAGGCTTGTAGTTCCTGTAGAAGTAGTAGTGAAATGATCTTAGAAGATGAATCAGTAAGCGCAATTGGACAATAATTGCAAGGAAACTCAGGTGGATCTTTCTTGTAGAAAGGAATTAAATCTGATGAAGACCACGACGATGGGATAAGGCCAGTTTGAAGAATCAGGTCAAAACGGATCTTCAATAAATGTGCCCAGAAAATGGGATCCGATTTGTATATGCATGGAGGAAGCCCATCGGGGCCGGGCGCTTTAGAGTTGTTAAGTTTGCCGATTGCATCAGTGATGTCGTCGATCGTCCATCTAGAGGTCGTATTACAAATGACCGCTGGATGGCTACCTTTAGTAAAGACAAAACGATCAGGCAACTGGAATTTCAGCTTGATGTAGTTAGTCCAAACATCAGCAGAAATTACAGATTGAGGGTCAGAGTGCTGGACAGATTTTATGGAGCGCAGTAACGACCATGTTTGTCTAGTGTCGTGTTTCAACAGATGGTAAATCATATTTTGGTTATCGGCAACATGCATAGAGATTTTCAAAAATTTGATTTTATTTTTGTAAGTTTGCTTGATTTTGTTAATCACTGATGTTATTGAGATAGCATGAGGCGCGGAACCTATTGTCTCTTTAATGGAGGATTTTTTTCTCTTTTTAATTCAGCTACTGAGGCATTGTATTTATGAGCATGATTCAAATTAGGTAAAACCGTGGGCCGAGTGTGCAGGGTGATTTCCATTAAGTGAAATTGTATGCGTTTCACGTTGTTAAGTTCTATTTTGGATATAGAAGAAGAAGAGTCCTCAAGATGAGTAACACCAATGTGATCAGCAGCAATCCTGTTCAAAAGATTCCGACAAAGTTTCGAACTCCAACGAACTTACAAAAACTGTCTATGAGGCTCTATAAGAGTTAGGCTAGGAGTCGCAGCGAATCGGGCAAATGGTAGGTGTACAATTAAACTAATTAACATATGATCACCGAATTTTGGATTAGAAATAGTGACCGAATCAATAATTGGGTATAAACAGGAGGAAATAAAAAAAAAAAATCTATCAATGATACTGTGCCAAGAATAATTGTATTGATTAAGAATCACAGGGGCTGGTTGAATATCCCATTCTAGGAAAAAGTCTAACCAAATTTGCCCGTTTCTTGCGGCAGAGACAGAGTAATTGGGAGCCCGACCCTTTTTACTTTGTAAGACATCGTAGCAAAAGGCATTAAAATAACCACCAACAACTATTTTTAACAATGGATTGAGTGCTATTGCAGTTTCCAATAATAAATTTACTTCATCTATAATAGCATCGAGAGTTGAAGTCAATCTACTCCAGTAGACACAGATCAGCAAAAAGACAGTATTAGGAAAATCATCAGTGGTTAGCTCAACAGCCAAAAGACCATGGGTACAGCTTATGTACTTAGCAGCACATTTACATAAGGTATTTATCAAGATGGCTATCCCTCCTGAGGGTCGCCCCAATGAACCATGCAAAGCCTCATATGAAAAAACATGGTAACCCTCAATTGTGAATGGAGATCGACTCATGGTTTCCTGTAGGAAAACAACGTCTGGCAGAGGACCTCTTTCTTTGTTAATCCAAGCTATAAAGTTGTTTAAGCCACATGGATTCCATGAGACGATTAATAACTCATCGGAGCTAAGAGTGTCCTAACGGACCAGCATTTGGATTTGAGGGAGCCAAAGTAGAGCCAAGTGATTGAATACCCTTGAGGGCGGATACAATCACCAACAGTTGCGTGAGAGTATTAGCTTCAAGTCCTAGAGATCCTCCCTGGTCTTTCAAGGCAGAAGGACTCTGGACTACAGTGATTTGTGTATTGACAAAGGTTTCTGCATCGTGGATGGAGTAGAATAGCATCGGTACTAACCCTATTGAGATTAAATCATCCTTTTTTTCCCAAATTACCTTCATGACAAGAGGCGAATTGTATCTGCAGATCATTTTGTTATTATTCACAGATGCAAGTTTGACCCAGTCAACGTCATCTGATCTGATCATTCTTGGGGCTGGGATCACTTGCAAAGTTGAAGTGAAGTAAGATCGATTTAGCCTAGCTTTGCCATGGTGCTCGATGTCGCTTTCCCAACCCATCGCAACAGCTGATTTAAGCTCATCAGCCGAGTTGGCCAAAGCTTCATTATTGGCGCTGTTTTTCCTCGGGGAATAATTATCCGTTGGAGGGATGGGCCTCGATTCTCACTATGCAGTTGCTGACTCAGATCTGCAGACAACGATTTAGTAGCACTTTTGTCTGAAGTATCAATGTTGTTGCTCGAGATGGCATTGGGAGTGTGAACAGTCACCTTTGCCATTTCGGATTGGGGTTTCACCTGACTTTGTGTAGCCTCATCATTGCACAA
This sequence comes from Ambystoma mexicanum, assembly GCF_040938575.1. NCBI lineage: Eukaryota > Metazoa > Chordata > Amphibia > Caudata > Ambystomatidae > Ambystoma > Ambystoma mexicanum. The sequence continues at coordinate 448,105,694 of NC_090941.1, read as the reverse complement.
GCCACGTATAAGTCTATCCATTTTCTTTGAGGTTAATATAGAGTAAATGTTTGAAAGCGTGGCTTGTTTAGAAACCTATTGAGAGTCTTCAGTTGGGGGCAATGAAGTTATAAGTTCCGTGCCTTTACTCAAAGCGATCTTCGCTGCCATTTTTTTTTGGGAGACAAATTTGACATTGCCCTGGCAGCTTTTGTACATTCCTCTTTTTGTCTGGATTCTGCTGCGACAGGGATAGACATCGAGGGATCAGAAAGATTGAGCACTGCTTTGGACTCAGCATTTAGCTGGTTCAGATCAATGATACCCTCACCTCCTGATAAGTTGCATATCTCTTTTATATTAGATTTATGACGATCAAGTTTAGGAGCACTCTGATTTTTTGATTTTTTTCAGCTTTTTGTTTAATTCTTTTGTTTTCTAGTGAGGACAACTGGGAGGCGTGCACAGGGGTAACTTGCTGCATCAGGTTTATCGCACACAGAATTCCAGTCAATCTCATTGTCAGAGAGATCGATTAGATTTATGAGGGCAGAAGGACTATCAGGAAATGATATCTTTGGGCACTCAAGAGGTGGTGAAACATGATCAATGTTTGGGGCGGAAGGAATCGAAATTGTTGGATGAATCTCTTTGACCGCGATCAATAGTTTTTCAATATTGGCTGCATTTGATGCAACCAGTTGTGCTAGTATAGAGTTCGGAGCTATTGGTAACGGTTGCAGAGGAATTGGACTATTCGAAACAATTTCCGCAAGTGTTTTTGTTTGAGTGCATTTATCACTAGATACAACAGAGGTTGGGTGATTTGAGTTTAAGACTGAAATTGCGTTGCACGCAAAGAGCAGGCCTTCTATCTTGTTTATTTTAGAAGACATTTCAGTGATTAACTCCTTCTATTTTCTCATCTAAAGGCTGGCCTCTGAGTAGGTCAGGTAGAGGTTCACTCTCTTCCTCCTCTTGGGCTGAAGCTAGAAGCAAAGCTTCCATTTCTGGTCTTGAGACATAAGCTTTTAGACAGTGCATGTGAAAGACTCTGGGAGCCTCCTTAGGATTGCCTAAGTCCACCAGATAATTGACCTCTCCAAGTTTACTCACAACCTTGAAGGGTCCTAGCCTCTTGTCCTGTAAGGCCCTGTGCCTTTTAGGTACCATAAATAAAACTTGCTGGTCTTGAGTAAATTCAACCATGTTGGCCTTCTGGTCATGCCAATGTTTGACCAGAGCCTGACATGCTTTTAAGTTATTTGATGCTTCTGCCATCATTTGTGACATTCTCCTCCGGAGACCTATCACATAGTCAGTGACTCTCACTGGCTTGGGGGAAGGAAAACTCTCCAACCCCTCCTTAATTAGGGACAAGGGACCTCTAACTGGATGGCCATAAAGAATTTCAAAGGGACTAAATCCTGCTCCCTCCTGACGGACTTCTCTATATGCAAATAGAAGACATGGCAGTAGAAGGTCCCACTTTCTTCTAAGGGGATCCTCTAAAACACCTATTATGCTCTTCACTGTACGGTTGAATCTCTCTACCAATCCATTTGTATGAGGATGGTAGGTCAGTTGAGAACTTGTAAGTTACTCCACAGTTTTCCACATGGCCTGCATGTAGTGCTACATAAAATTGGATCCCCTGTCAGAGATAAATTCCTTAGGAAAACCTACTCTGGTAAAAATGCCAAGTAGGACCGTAACCACACCCTGAGCTATAACAGTTCTCATGTGTATGGCTTCAGGAGACCTGGTAGCATGGTCTACTGCAACCAGGACAAACCTGTTTCCTGAAGATATTGGAGGGTCTAGGAGACCAACAATGATGATTCCTACCCTCTCAAAAGGAACTCCCACCACTGGGAGAGGCACCAAGGGTGCCACATTCTTGGCTCCACTCTTGACAGAGGTTTGGCAAGTGTGACAGCTCCTACTTAATTTATCTACATCAAACCCCAATTTAGGCCAGTAGAAATGTAAAGAAATCCTTTCCTTGGTCTTCTTAAAACTTAAGTGACCAGCCAAAGGTATCTCATGGGCTAACTGTAGGAACTGAAGTCTGCTTTCAAGAGGCCCTACAAGTCTTCTGTAGTCCCTGGGATAAATTCAGTCGGTTCACTGTAGAAGAGGTCATCTTCCCAGTACAACCTATGCTTCCCTGGCTCTTGTCCATCCATCTGGGAAGCTGCCTGTTGGTGAAGACCTTCAAGAGTAGGACACTCTCTTTAACCTCTGCTGAAGTCTGCCCTACAGGGTACACCTTCTGCAGTAAAGTCTGCAGCTCAGGATGGTCTGCAGGATCCAGTTCTCCAACAGGAGCAAGGTCTTCTTCCAGCTCTGATTCCTCAGCAGCTGATTCAACCACACAAGGTCGTTCCACACACTCAGCCTCAGCTGGTGGAGGGATCACAGGTGTGATCTTGGACAGTCCTCTCTGGGATGTCCTTGTTGGTAGCACATGAGTGCTGGCTGGTTTCTTCCTGGCGGTGGTAGGCTTTCCCTTCTCCTCCATCTTAGAGATTACAGTCAGTAAATCCTATAATCTCCTCTTGAGAGCCTCTTAAGGTACTCTCTCTGGTCTTGCTAGTCTGCTCCTGTTTCCTTTTGCTGGGATGCCTGGAGGTGCTTGATACAACTCCAAGAGATTTTAAGTCATTCTCCCAGGTACTTCACTCTGCACACTTACAGGTATCTTGACAGTAATGTCATTGCACTGGATGAGATCTAGTAACTGTGGAAGCATTTAGACAGGGCCTTCAGCAAGCTTAGTGAGGTATTTGGGTGCCTTAGCAGCATCCTCAACCTTGAAAAATGATTCATCAACTACAGTTATGCTGACCCGAGTGTCTCTGATGGCAGGGGTCTCCTGACCATTCATAAGAACACTGGGCCTCATTACACAGAAGGTGGTAAACCAAGGTGCTAATAGCACCTTGGTCCATGCCGGTAAATTACCGGTACCGCCATGGAGGTAAGGGGAATTACCGCCCTATTCCAAGGTTGGCAGTGCGGTAATTCCCCCTTCCTCCATTGCCCTTCCCCATTCCCATTTTTGCCCCATAGGGCATAATGGGAATGGGGAAGGTGCTAATTACGGTACCTTGAAACACTTGAGTATAGGCGCGTCACAAATGCCACATCATATCATATATCATATCATATCATACCATACCGCAAATTGCGGTACCGTAATTAGCACCCTGGTCCCTTTGCAGGTTCATTTTTGTACCCTTACTGGTGACCGTTAACCCTTACTGCCTACCGTGTAATGAGGCCCACTGTCTTTGCAGTACTTTTTAGTATTTTCTGGAATAGAGTTTTACACATCTAAGATCGTTCTGCTATTCCCACATACCCAGTGATACTAAAGAAACACTGGCTGAGACTTCATGGGTTCCTCAGCCAGTAAGTGAAAGTTTCCCCTTGCCATTGGTACTACATCCACTGGCGAGAAACCTAAGCAGACAGTGTGGACCCCTGAATGTTTACCCTTACATCTGGGATACCCTTTCACATGGTCAGTTGACCCACAAGCATTCCATTTACCAAATGTCTTTATGAATGGGGGTTTGTTCTGACCTCCTTCTGGTTTGTCACCAGGAGGTACACTAGCCTGATTCAGTTTCCCTTGGGTCTTACCCTTGTTATGTGTGTGGCCTCATTTGGAGTGGAAGTATTAGAATTCTATTTGATATCTTTCTTGTGCTGCTTTCCCTCATCCTTCTTCTGAGTTTGCCCAGAATCCTTGTGATTAGCCCTGCTGACAACCCACAAGTCAGCAGCCATTGCTAACTTCTTTGGATCAATTTCCTTAGAGTCAGCCAAGTGCTGTCTCAGCTCAAGAGAGCAGGCATCATAAATAGATTCCAACATAACCAGATTTCTCATACCTTCATAAGTGTTAACTGTAACCCTTAACCCATCCATCTACGTTTTTCAAACATTCAGTCACCCAGGTAGCCCAAGGGGTACCATCATGCTTTTTGAGGGTTCTAAACCTCTTAAGATACTGAGGAAGGGTCTTCCCAAATCTAGCTATCCAAGCTAGCTTCACAGTTTCATAAAACTTTCTGTCTATATCCCTCAACTCCATTATCACATCAGTTGCAACAGGGGGCATGCCTAGAAAAAAGCCAAGGAATCAGCTGATACCCTGTTATGTCTTCAATCCCATGGTTATATTCAAAAGCAGCCAACCAATCCAAAATATCCTGCTTAACCTCATACATACTTACTGCATCTTTGGGCATGCGAGGCCGCTTAGGACTGGAAGACCTAGAAGACTCTGGGAGAGAACCAGTTTCAAAAGCCAACTTTTTCATCTCTAGTCCATGGTTCAATTCCATCTCTCTGAGTTTAAGTTCTTGATGTTTGGATTCAGTTTGAGCTTGGATTCTTTTAAACACTAACTCAAGTCTCATCCTTTCTAAAGACACAAATTCAGGACTTAATGTTGGACCTGGTGGGGTCCCTTTGGTGAAAGGATGAGGCCTATGAGCAGGTAGAGGAAAAACAGGGCCTACATTTGAACATATTTTTTCCTCATCTAACTCATCCATAACATTTGAGTTACTCTCGGAAACATTATTATCCTCATCAACATTTTCCACAATTGCTGCGGGTGTGGGGGATTCAGACCCACTCCTCAGACTTTGGTATTCTAACAACTTTTCTATCAAGTCAACCTTTTTGCCTTTGACAGTGAGATTCCCAGCTTTACACATATCTCTCAATTGATCAACAGTTAAAGTCACTGGGGTCTCCTGTCTGTAGCTTTCCATATCAGTCATGATAAAGCAATTGCTTTACTAGTGGTGCTTAGCCTTGGGACGATTATTTGAACAAAGATATTAGTAGCACTCTAAGTGTAACAAGTATACTTTATCCTCACTGCTGTACACAAGTGTTAGGCAGAATCACATGCAGTACCCTTTGGGAAAACTACAGGCAGTTAGGACTACAGGTGTAAACACAATTTCACCTTTGTTACAAGCCTGTACTACACAGTAAAGTGGTAGCGATGGCTGAGCAACCAGACTTATCTCAAGAGTTTAAGTGAGCATTAGAGCAAGTTACGCAAAGGAACAACTAATAAAGTGATTCAAGTAAACACTTACTCAAGGTTTCTTGGTAAAATAATATACATGTATTCACTCAGTCAGTTAGAAATCATTACAGTAGCATAAGCAGCTCAATATCACACACTAATAAACCACAAAAATCCAACCAGTAAGTAGATGAACAAATTTAGCTCCTATGAAGTGGGAGCATAATGGCACTTCAAATAATTATTAAAGGGGTAAAAAGACAAGGTTATAAGAATAGACAGCCCAAATACATTAATATGCCGGGCAAAGGGTTTCAGTTAAATACATCCAGCAGTTCTTCTCATATGCCTAGGCCAAAGTCAATGGTTCAGAGTCTTTGTATAGGATAGCACAGTTCTGGTAGATAACGGTTAAGTCTTTGCCACAGAATTTATAAGAATTTGCTAGGCAAAAAGTTTGACGAATGTTTAGGGAAGGACAAGCCTTCGAAGTTGAGGAAAGTTTCACGCACTTTCTCAATGGGCGAAAATAGTTCTGGACCGCGTTTACACAGTACCTTGGTAATGAAGAAAGCTGTAGCTGAGGGAGTTGTTCCTGGCATTTCGAGCAGATCTCGCTGTTCCTGAGATTCAGTCGTGGGGACAAGAAGGAGGATGTTGGGAGGTTCCTGCACTGCCCAGGGATGAGGCCAAAAGCTGTAGCAAGACATTGGTTTAAGGTGTGAGTGCCTTAAAGTCCACAAGCTAGTTTCCTTCCCTCTGGCTATCCAGTGTTCAACAGCACTCTGATGAAAATTTGACCAAATGGGGACGGTGTCCAAGTGGCTTACGTGTTGGTTGTTCCCACCAAACTCAATGGAAGAAGTTAACCTTGAAGCGCTTCTCTGTCGATTGGAGTTTTTGGCAATTCAGACCTGCAGCAGGGCTTCACCAGTCGTCCAGGAGTTGCAGCAGTCCTCTTCCTTCAGCTCGTCTATGGTTCTTTCGTTCCAGTGGTCGAAGTTGTTTTCCAAGTCCCAGAGACCTGCTTTTAAACAGTTTTCCCCATTCATTTCAGCCTGGCTGTTACTCACACAGCAGGGTGGCTGTCCTTGCCGGACAGCCAGCCAGCCAATCACGCCAGAGTACATTCAGCTCTTCTAGGAGACTAAGCACAGGGAATTTCGGGCACCTCCCTCACATCCTGTCCACCCCAGACACTCAGGCGCCAGAGGAGGGCTTCAGCACTAAAGGCCACCAAAGGCCAACGCACAAAGGGACCAAACGTGGTTTGGCGCGCAGAGACAAACACAAGAAGGACCTTTCCTAAAAGAAATGGCGAAAAAAGATGACCAGAGTCTGTTTTTACAGATAGGTCTTGGGGGCCATATTGAGAAACATGGCTGACCCGATTTTTAGCAACCGTTGTTAGCTGTCGGGAAAAATCACGGTAGTTGATCTAAACCACTGCCACCAGCCATTTAAAGTAGGAAAGGGTAACATTTTACTGTCACATGAGTGTTTTGACTCAGGGGAAGCTAAGCAACTCCTCCAGCACTCTATAGGAAGATAGTGTGTGCTGGGTCAGTAAATTTAAAAAGACCAGTAAAGCCAATTTAAATTTACATACTCTGGGAGACGGTAGTCAGTCCCAGAGAAGGTATTTAAGCCTTGGGGAGTCTGAAAGACACCCCTGTGCCACAGCACTGAAGGTGCCGTGTGACACACAGAAAAAGATAATGCCACTGGAGTTGTTTTAAAACTCCATAACCAAAGAACACAAATGTAAAACACACACAAAATACATGGAAGAGTGGGAAAATAAGGCTCACACCCTTCCCATGTAAAAAATCAAATCCTAGAAATCCAGCAAAGTTCCTGGGGGTCTCAAAAGGTAAGGGAAATTAGCACATTTTGGGAATCCTCCCTAACAATGGTATCAAACAGTAAGACAGACACAAGTGATCAGAGCTCAAGGGTGTTTAGTGAACTTCAATTGGGTTTGCAAAACGCCTATCTAATCCTAATCTAAAGATGGAGCAAGCTTTGACCATCAAATAATAATAATAACTCTGTCCAAGTCGAGTCTGTCAAAATAAAAGGGCCTTTACTAATAAACCTATTGCCAATCCTTACTTCTAAATACAAATAGTGCGGGAAACATTGTTATGCAAAAGAAAAGTGTTCATGAAATGATGTGTCAGGATATTCAAGCCGTTGCCTTCCCTTCCCCACTTTTTCAGCATGGGACAAGGTGTCACACTCAAGCTTACCGCACAGTCTCTTTGCCATTCAAAGTCTCTTATTCCAGAGGGCCTGATGCAACACGACACACATTAAAGATCCTTTCTTCTTAGGATTTCACATATACAACTTCTCAGGTGATTTACTGTTCACCCCAAATCCCCCACTGCCAGGCTCAGACCCACTTTATCACAAAACCTTGAATTGGTCTCCCTTCAAATCCATCGACTTTTCCAAACGTTCTGTACTTCATTAAAATCGAAGACTTTTGATTGTGCGCTGGATTTTGCTTGAGCCGTCGCAGGACCACTACGATTCACAATTACTTGTTCTCTTCTTGATATAACCTTTTCTCACTTTCGCTTTTGCCACTTCTCAGCTGGATACTTTACAGAGACTTTTGAATGAGCACCCATGCGGTGCTGGATCACTCTGTCAAAGGCATTGGGCCTCATTACGAGTTTCCCGGTAAAACCGTGTTCATTACCGGCATGCCGGAATGAGCAGGTCCGTGCTCGTATGAACCCGCTAATAGCGGGTGATTACGAGTGCGCGAGCACGGCTGTTACCCCATGCCGGTAGTGGCAAAACCGCCATTCCGTTAATGGGCCACCAGCCCCCCTATACCGGCATTGGGGGTATCGCCCATTCAGTAACCGCGTCATAACAACCACTAAACACGGCACGGTAATAACGGCACAGTATTACCGTGGTCGCAAAAAAAGGACCCGGAAAATACGTCATCGCGCAGGAATGGGAAATGAGCCGTCGGCCATCTTTAAAAACACAATCCATTGCCATCCTCCATAACCACCACTACACTCGTGTTGTTGTGTGCCACAACTGGAGCAGGATGTCGAAGGCCACCAGTAAATCATCCCAAAGGATGCGGAAACAGCGTTTTTCTGATGCTGAACTGACTATGCTTGCTAACACCCTTGAACAGCATGCAGACACAATCAGGAGCACAGACCTCAAGCATGTGGCCCAAACCAAAAAAACAGGTCTGGCAGGAGGTCGCTCAGAGGGTGTCGGCAGTGGGGAGCACCCCAAGGAGTGTATGTGACTGCCGGAAGTGCTGGGACGACCTCCGCCTGCGGGTCAGGAAGATCCTGGCAGAGAACAGGAGGGCCGCAATGACGACAGGCGGTGGCCCACACTCCCCTGTGAAGCTCACCGCATGGGAGGAGACCGCAAGTGCATTCATTGACCCGGAGTCCATAGAGGGAACAGGAGACCAGGAGTTTGGCGCTGCAACTACCACAGAGGAAGGTGAGTGAACCATCACATCCACGTATACCAAAACATGATGTGGCACAAGTGATGTGGAAGTTAGACTAGGCAAGGCAATTCATGTTCCAAGGCTACATCAACACATCCATAGAATAATGAGTGCCATCCCTGCACCACATGCATGCTGAGTGAAAATCCCAATCCCAACAGAGGTGCAACATGACCCAACCATGCCCATGGGACCCACCACACAGACAGGAAAACAATGCTATGCCACCAGCCATGCATTGATTGCCAACATGTCCCCTCAGTACACCAAATGCCACACACCAGAAATGAAATGAAACCTGAATGTATGAACATATCACACCGCAATACATCATAGCTGCCATTTGACAACATCACTGATGACCTGCATCTCTTCTATCTCCCAGGCACCAATGAGGAAGGTGGAACACAGGACAGGGGTGCGAGTACATCCAGTGCACGCAAAGGGACCAGGGCCAACGCCACCCCCCCGTCCAAGAATATGCCTGCAGCAACACCCAGTGTGCCACGCAAGGCATCAACCCTGCAGGGGGCACCTGCAGCGACAGAACAGCAGCAGGCACCCACCACAGTGGGAGCTGTTCTGAAATCCACCACGGACGTTGTGTCCACAGAGGTGGGTGATGAGGCTGGAATCATGTCTGGAATACCCACCCCAAGCCCCATTGCCAGCCCCCACCCACCTGCCGAGTCTGAGAGCCTGGACGATCCGTGTCTCAATGACTCTGACCTTGCAGAATCAGACATTGGGATCTTCCAGGAGGACAGTGCCCAGGATGAGGAGCCCACGCAGGTGCCTTCCACCACCCTGCCAACCACCACCCTGCCAGCCACCAGTACACCTGCGGCCGACTCCTCCTTTGAGGCTCGCCTGGGAAGGGTAGAGGCCCGCCAAGAGTCAATGCTGCAAATCAAGCATCGACAGGTCGACGCTGGGAATGAGACCATGAGGGCCATAGCCATGGCCATTGCAGCCAATACAGCTGCTGTGGAGGCATCTACGTGTGCATTCAGGGAGTGCATGAGGTCACTGACACAGGCCCTTCTTGCAAACATCCCGCAAATGCAGTGGCAACACCTTGGCCCAGCCCTGGGACTGACAATAGACACCTCCATTACAACAACCCCTTCCACCTCGGTGCAATCGAGCCCTGTGTGGTTAACACGCAGGAGCGCACGGCGCTCAGCCATGGCACCCCCAGACCCAAAAGTCTCAAAGAAATAACAGTATGGCCAATGGGAATGTGAAGAACTACATTGGTGAAGGGAACACTGTTTGTTGCACATGGGGACATTTAGGATCTGTGGGGTGGGTGAGGGAGTTTGTTGGGTTATTTTCTGGGGTTTGTGGGGTGGGTGAGGGAGATTGTTGGGGTATTTTCTGGGGTTTGTGAGGTGGGTGAGGGAGTTTGTTGGGGGGGTCTGGGAGGGGGGAGTGGGCACATTTTTGCAATTTTAAATAATACAAAAGCTGTGAGAAGAAAAATCCATGGCTGGACATTGTTATTTTTCGTGTGAATCCATTTAATGTGTTACGGTGTTCAGTGCCCAACTCCCAACATTCCCTGTCTGCATGTTCATATTGGCCCAGTGTCTGACTGACACAAGTCTTTCATAGTCCCTGTGTTTCAGAAGTATATTTGAAATCGTGCTTGCCGTACAGCATGGCCATCCCGTGCATCACGTACTGGCAGTGGGGCTACTTCACCTCCGTCTCCGTCCTCATCATCCTCACCCGGCCCATGCATGTCAATGTCAGATGACAATGGTACATTTCTCCGGACGCACATGTGCAGCATGACACAGGCCATGGTGATCTTTGCCACCTTCTCAGGCCTTTATAGGAGTGCCCCACCAGACCTGCTGAGGCAGCGGAACCGCCCCTTCGACAGGCCAAAGGTCTGCTCAATGACAACACGGGTACGGGTGTGCACACAATTGTACTACCCCTCAAAGAATTTCTGCGGGTTAGGCACAGGGGTGTATAGCCATGGCCTCAAGGGATATCCTCCATCACCAGCAAGCAGATTCAAATAGGTGTATGTCACTCTGAACTCCCGTAATTCAGGGAGCACAGTCATGCCGCCAGCTATTTGGTGTGGCCATGCACATGTCCCTGTAAGCATGAACATTTTTTATCTAGGTGCAATCTGTACTGTCATGAGTAGTGGTAGTTTGGTTGGCATTCAATAGATGATGCAGGGTGTAATCATGCATGCTGAGGCATATATGCTGTGGTAGTGAAACAATGTTTTGACTCCAACTCATGCTGTTCATTATTTACTATTCATGGTCACACTGCCCACATAGCCACACTTGCCGTCCTGTTCATTCATGCATTGCTTGCCATAACCATAGTGGCCTGGTTTTGCCTCTTACTTGTTCTCATTGATATGCATTATTTGTGATATGTGGCCCAGTGAAGTGTCATATACCGTTTGACTGGTTCATGTCAGGAGTGTTTGGCTCTGCATGCATTCTCCAATCACCGGCTATTCCCCTCGGCTATTCGAACCCAGGTGCAGTATTGCCCCCCCCTCATGCATCCCCACACATCAGTACCCCAAAGCACTGCCATGGGATGGTTGTGCAACTCACCAAGCAGCCAGGCACGTGGTCCGGCATGTCGCTCCATTTGATGGGGTACCGTGGATGTACCCAGTAACAAGGCATCATGTGTTGATCCAGGAAATCGGGCGCAGCAATGGGTGATGATCTTCCTGGAGTCACATACCATTTGCACATTGATGGAGTGGTATTGTTTGCGATTGCGGTACACGGCCTCTATGGCATGGGAACTATCAATTCCACATGGGTGCAGTCGATGGCACCGACACAATTGGGCATGCCTGCCAGTGCATGGGAGCCTACTTTGGTTTCAGCTATCTCCTTGGCAGTCCGTGGTAGGTATATGTGGGTGCTTGAGTGCTTCAGGAGGGCATCCAGCATTTGGTTCAGCATCTGTGAAAATAGTGGTTGTGAAATGCCATGCAGCTTGCCCACTGTGTGTTGGTAGGTGCCTGTTGCCAGGAAGTGTGGGACAGACACCACCTTTAGTAGTGGGGGGATGGCAGTGCATATTTGTATGTGGCTGGCAATGTAATTCTGTATCATGTGCACTATGGTGATGATGGTGTCATGGTCCAACCGGTACAGGGTGTGGATATGCTGAGGGGTAGGGTTGAATGGGCTGGGTCTGGTGCGAGGTATTGCTGGCTACCTACGAGGTCTGGTGGCTGCGCTGATGGTAATGGATGGGCCTGTCTCAACCTCGTTCTCCTCCTGAGTCTCCTCTGTGCTGCCTGTTCTTGCTTCTGTTGTTGTTGTTGCAGTTGTTGCTGTAGTTGTATCAGTATAGGCAGGTCCTCCTGCGCCATGTTTGCAAATGCTAGTGGTGGCATTTTGGTGTAGGAAGGGGTGTGGTGTTTGGTTGTGCTCCTTTTGTACTGGGCAACTCTGCATTGCCTACACCGGGGGGGGTGGGGTTGTGGTGTGTGGGTGTGCTCGGTTCATACTGGCACAGCCTCCTTTGACTCCACCTGTGGGGATTGTGTGCACCTGTGGCAGCTGCCTTGTATCTTGCTTGCTGTTTGCGGGTGGTCCGCAATGCCTGTTTTGCCGGCATCATGTAGCTCGTTATTACCGGGTTCGCAATGCTGGTATTTGCATGTTTGCGTGGGTTGAAATTACCCCCTATTACCGGCATGCCGGTATTTACTACCTGAAGAGGCGTGTGTACGCGCCTATGCCTCTATTAGCGGCACAGTTGTTTGGTATGCCGCTAATACCGGGGTTCCAGGTCGGAATGCTACGGAACGGTAAATGATGCCGGTATTTACATACCAGCATTGTTTTTCCCTTACCGGCATACCACGTAATGAGGCCCATTGTATCTTGCTTTTAAAGTTCAATTACTCATCAGCTTTTCAACTTTACTTGCGTCTCTTATCACAAGAATGGACATCTGTTCAGCATTCCTTTAAATCAACAACCTGTGGGGAACAAAGTGCATGAATCTAACAAAGCAGCAATATCCTTTTGCAAGTTGTTCTGTCCCGATCAGCTAAAGTTTCAGATGGAATAGCTGCAGGTATTAACAATGTGGTAGCAGACTGGTGTTCTCTGTGTTGGCAGGATTAAGTAGATTGGAAGCGCCATCTAGTCTGGTTCAGAAAATCTGAGATTAGTGGGGTCTGATCTATCTTGACCTGTTTGACACCAGACTTAATGCCCAAGTTCCTAAATGCTACAGGTGTTTCCCAGTTCCAATGGCATTGGCAAAGGACACCATCCTTCAGGCATTTAGTTACAGGTTTCATTATGTATTCTCCGCTCTTTAGCAAAGGTTCCTCTGGTTTTTATTCTGGTTCAGGCCCAACAGGCAGCAGCTGTTCTAATAATAGTATTTTGGTCAACACAGAATTGGTACTCACTAGCTCTGGGTCTGGAAATAGGCAGATCAATCTGCCTCCAGTTATCCAGGGAGTAATTTATGACATTGATTATATGAGCGACAGATAGAAGCCCTCAGACATTTCAAACACAACTCCAAAGCTCATCCAGAAATGATGGCCCCTTAATAGTCTTAGAACATACAAATGGTACTGTTGAAAATGGGTTAGCAATGGAATCCACGAGAGGTGGTTCAAATGGGGAATTTGTTTGCTGCTCTGTCCCATAGAACTTCCCATCAGGCAGTAAACCTAATAAGTTTGCTATTTCCAGCCATCATGATTTTGAATTTTTAGGGGGGTCTCCAGTGGTTGAGCATCCCTTTGGCACTAGATTACTAATTGATATTTCATATTTGTTTCTTCGATGCCTACGTTTACTACTATGTGGTGTGTTCATCATAGCTGCCATTTGACAACATCACTGATGACCTGCATCTCTTCTATCTCCCAGGCACCGATGAGGAAGGTGAAACACAGGACAGGGGTGCGAGTACATCCAGTGCACGCAAAGGGACCAGGGCCACCACCAACCCCCCTATCCAAGGAAATGCCTGCAGCAACACCCAGTGTGCCACACAAGGCATCAACCCTGCAGGGGGCACCTGCAGTGACAGAAGAGCAGCAGGCACCCACAACAGTGGGAGCCGTTCCGCCAGCCACCACGGTCGTTGTGTCCACAGAGGTGGATGATGAGGCTGGAATCATGTCTGGAATACCCACCCCAAGCACCATTGCCAGCCCCCACCCACATGCAGAGTCTGAGAGCCTGGACGATCCGTGTCTCCATGACTCTTACCTTGGAGAATCAGACATTGGGATCTTCCAGGAGGAGCCCACGCAGGTGCCTTCCACCACTCTGCCAGCCACAACCCTGCCAGCCACCATCCTGTCAGCCACCAGTACACCTGCGGCCGACACCTCCTTCGAGGCTCGCCTGGCAAGGGTAGAGGCCCGCCAAGAGTCAATGCTGCAAATCATGCATCGACAGGTCGATGCTGGGAATGAGGACATGAGGGCCATAGCCACGGCCATTGCAGCCAATACAGCTGCTGTGGAGGCATCTACGTGTGCATTCAGGGAGTGCATGGGGTCACTGACACAGGCCCTTCTTGCAAACATCCCGCAAATGCAGTGGCAAAACCTTGGCCCAGCCATGGGACTGACACTAGACACCTCCACTACAACAACCCCTTCCACCTCGGTGCAATCGAGCCCTGTGCGGTTAACGCGCAGGAGTGCACGGCGCGAAGCCATGGCACCCCCAGACCCAAAAGTCTCAAAGAAATAACAGTATGGCCAATGACAATGTGAAGAACTACATTGGTGAAGGGAACACTGTTTGTTGCACACATGAGGACATTTGGGTACTGTGAGGTGGGTGAGGGAGTTTGTTGGGGTATTTTCTGGGGTTTGTGGGGTGGGTGAGGGAGTTTGTTGGGGTATTTTCTGGGGTTTGTCAGGTGTGTGAGGGAGTTTGTTGGGGTATTTTCTGGGGTTTGTGGGGTGGGTGAGGGAGTTTGTTGGAGGGGTCTGGGAGGGGGGAGTGGGCACATTTTTGCAGTATTAAATAATACACAAGTTGTGAGAAGAAAAATCCATGGCTGGACATTGTTATTTTTCGTGTGCATCCATTTAATGTGTTACGGTGTTCAGTGCCCAACTCCCAACATTCCCTGTGTGCATGTTCATATTGGCCCAGTGTCTGATTGACACAAGTCTTTCATAGTCCCTGTGTTTCAGAAGTATACTTGAAATCGTGCTTGCCGTACAGCATGGCCATCCCGTGCATCACGTACTGGCAGTGGGGCTACTTCACCTCCGTCTCCGTCCTCATCATCCTCACCCGGCCCATGCATGTCAATGTCAGGTGACAATGGTACATTTCTCCGGACGCACATGTCGTGCAGCATGACTCGGGCCATGGTGATCTTTGCCACCTTCTCAGGCCTATATAGGAGTGCCCCACCAGACCTGCTGAGGCAGCGGAACCGTCCCTTCGACAGGCCAAAGGTCTGCCCAATGACAACACGGGTACGGGTGTGCAATCGAGTGTACTCCTCCTCATGGCCATTCTGCGGTTTAGGCACAGGGGTGTGTAGAAACTGCCTCAACGGATATCCTCCATCACCAGCAAGCAGATTCAAATAGGTGTGTGCAACTCTGAACTCCCGTAATTCAGGGAGCACAGTCATGCCGCCAGCTATTTGCTGTGGCCATGCACATGTCCCTGTAAGCATGAAAAAATGTTATCTAGGTGCAATCTGTACTGTCATGAGGTGTGGTAGTCTGGTTGGCATTCAATATATGATGCAGGGTGTAATCAGGCATGCTGAGGCAGATATGCTGTGGTAGTGCAACAATGTTTTGACTCCAATTCATGCTGTTCATTATTTACTATGCATGGTCACACTGCCCACATAGCCACACTTGCCGTCCTGTTCATTCATGCATTGCTTGCCATAACCATGGTGGCCTGGTTGTGCCTCTTACTTGTTCTCATTGATTTACATTATTTGTGATATGTGGCCCAGTGAAGTGTCATGTACCGTTTGACTGGTTCAGGTCAGCAGTGTTTGGCTCTGCATGCATTCTCCAATCACCGGCTATTCCCACCGGCTATTCCCACCCAGGTGCAGTATTGCCCCCCACCCACCTCATGCATCCCCACACATCAGTACCCCAAAGCACTGCCATGGGATGGTTGTGCAACTCACCAAGCAGCCAGGCACGTGGTCCGACATGTCGCTCCATTTGATGGGGTACCATGGATTTACCCAGTAACATGGCATCATGTGTTGATCCAGGAAATCGGGCGCAGCAATGGGTGATGATCTTCCTGGAGTCACATACCATTTGCACATTGATGGAGTGGTATTGTTTGCGATTGCGGTACACGGCCTCTAAGGCATGGGGGACTATCAATTCCATATGGGTGCAGTCGATGGCACCGACACAATTGGGCATGCCTGCCAGTGCATGGGAGCCTACTTTGGTTTCGGCTATCTCCTGGGCAGTCCGTAGTAGGGATATGTGGGTGCTTGCGTGCTTCAGGAGGGCATCCAGCACTTGGTTCAGCATGCGTGAAAATAGTGGTTGTGAGATGCCATGCAGCTGGCCCACTGTGTGTTGGTAGGTGCCTGTTGCCAGGAAGTGTGGGACAGACACCACCTTTAGTAGTGGGGGGATGGCAGTGCATATTTGTATGTGGCTGGCAATGTCGTTCTGTATCATGTGCACAATGGTGGTGATGGTGTCACGGACCAACCCGAACAGGGTGTGGATCTGCTCAGGGGTAGGGTTGAATGGGCTGGGTCTGGTGTGAGGTATTGCTGGCTGCCTACGAGGCTCTGGTGGCTACGCTGGTGGTAGTGGATGGGCCTGTCTCAACCTCCTTCTCCTCCTGTGTCTCCTCTGTGCTGCCTGTTCTTGCTGCTGTTGTTGTTGTTGTTATTGTTGTTGCAGTTGTTGCTGTAGTTGTATCAGTATAGGCAGGTCCTCCTGCTCCATGTTTGCAAATGCTAGTGGTGGCATTTTGGTGTAGGAAGGGGTGTGGTGTTTACTTGTGCTCCTTTTGTACTGGGCAACTCTGCATTGCCTACACCGGGGGGGGTTGTGGTGTGTGGGTGTGCTTGGTTCATACTGGCACAGCCTCCTTTGACTCCACCTGTGGGGATTGTGTGCACCTGTGGCATCTCCCTTGTATCTTGCTTGCTGTTTGCGGGTGGTCCGCGATGCCTGTTTTGCCGGCATCATGCAGCCCGTTATTACCGGGTTCGCAATGCCGGTATTTGCATGTTTGCGTGGGTTGAAATTACCCCCTATTACCGGCATGCTGGTATTTACTACCTGAAGAGGCGTGTGTACGTGCCTATGCCGCTATTAGCGGCACCGTTGTTTGGTATGCCGCTAATACCGGGGTTCCAGGTCGGAATGCTACGGAACGGTAAATGATGCTGGTATTTACATACCGGTATTGTTTTTCCCTTACCGGCATACCTCGTAATGAGGCCCATTGTATCTTGCTTTTAAAGTTCAATTACTCATCAGCTTTTCAACTTTACTTGTGTCTCTTATCACAAGAATGGACATCTGTTCAGCATTCATTTAAATCAACAACCTGTGGGGAACAAAGTTCATGAATCTAACAAAGCAGCAATATCCTTTTGCAAGTTGTTCTGTCCCGATCAGCTAAAGTTTCCGATGGAATAGCTGCAGGATATTAACAATGTGGTAGCAGACTGGTGTTCTCTGTGTTGGCAGGATTAAGTAGATTGGAAGCGCCATCTAGTCTGGTTCAGAAAATCTGAGATTAGTGGGGTCTGATCTATCTTGACCTGTTTGACACCAGACTTAATGCCCAAGTTCCTCAATGCTACAGGTGTTTCCCAGTTCCAATGGCATTGGAAAGGACACCTGTCTTCAGGCATTTAGTCACAGGTTTCATTATGTATTCTCTGCTCTTTATCAAAGGTTCCTCTGGTTTTTATTCTGGTTCAGGCCCAACAGGCAGCAGCTGTTCTAATAATCGTACTGTGGTCAACACAGAATTGGTACTCATTAGCTCTGGATCTGGAAATAGGCAGATCAATCCGCCTCCAGTTATCCAGGGAGTAACTGATGAACTTGATCATATGAGCCACAGATAGAAGCCCTCAGACATTTCAAAAACAACTCCAAAGCTCATCCAGAAATGATGGCCCCTTAATAGTCTTAGAACATACAAATGAAACTGTTGAAAATGGGTTAGCAATGGAATCCACGAGAGGTGGTTCAAATGGGGAATTTGTTTGCTACTCTGTCCCATAGAACTTCCCATCAGGCAGTAAACCTAATAAGTTTGCTTTTTCCAGCCATCATGATTTTGAATTTTTAGGGGTGTCTCGAGTGGTTGAGCATCCCTTTGGCAGTAGATTACTAAGTGGTATTTCATGTTCATTTCTTCAATGCCTACGTTTACTACTATGTGGTGTGTTCATTTTGTACCATCATTATTGTCTGAGTGGAATCTTAATTAGATGTTGGGCCTCATTACGAGCTTGCCGGAATGGGTTTACAGGCACCGGTAATGGTGCCGGTGCCGGTAAACCCATTCCGCCCTATTACGAGTTTCCCTTGCGGGACCCGCACAGAATGTCTGGTCAGACCAGACGTCCTTTGTGGGTCCCACAAGGGGACCAAGGAGCTAATAACAGGCCCGTCAGTAGCTCCATCCCCATTCCCATTGAGCCCTATGGGGGCTCGAATGGGAATGGGGAATGGATTTTAGAATGGGGACTTAACGGGTCCTCCATGGTTGGAATGACCCGGTAAGTCCCCATTCAGGGAACCCGGACACGATTTTGGAGGCAGCCATGGCACTAATAGCACCATGGCTACCTCCAAACTCGTAATGAGGCCCGTTGTCTTTGAAGAAGTTATCAGTAAGACTTGTTATCTTGATGCGTCTTGTAGCTTTTCACAGAGTCCCAGACATTCAAGCATTATATCTTAAAGAGAGTGGTCACATGGTTTGAGATATCACGCTGTACTAATAAAAGCACACAAAGTCGTTAATGGGATTTAGCTCCCACCCTTTCATGAGAATTATCAATTGTGTGTACATTCTTGTCCAAAACCATATGAAGTTATAACAGCAGGTTGATGAAGACCTCATCATGATTTATTTGTGATCTGGGGTGGGCATATGCTCTTTAGGGATCATTCTTTGAAGGGGCTTTGACATTTAAGACGTTTTGGCACAGGCCCCCATTGAAAGAGAATAACACATCTTCAGACTGGGCAAACGCATCTTCAAGACATACATACACACAATGTCTTTGTCACATTGTTCATATCAACACATATAATCTAGTTTTAAACTTAGGACAGGTAGATTAAGTTATCAGAAAACTCCTCACACATTTCATACGTTCAATCAAAAATAAATACAACATTCATGTAAACCGCCTCTACATAAAGGTGATTGAAACATGTAGGGATCAGCTACATAAAATACAGTAAAAAGGCTTTTTAGTATCTCACACAGAAAAACAGCATGATATATGTTTTAAATTAGAATAGTTTGAATATTTGTCTGCTCTATGTTTGAAGCCTATTTGTAAATATCTCTGTATAAATGTTGATATACACTCACGTGTTTTAAATATGCTGTATTCATTTAATCGTTTAAAATTAATTTGTATCAATGTAATTTTATATGCAGAGGTGGTATATATGAATTTTGCATTCATTTCTATTTGACATATTATATCTGTAAGTTTAAAATTATATTCTATGTGTTGATGTTAACAATGTGTCCATAATTCTCAGATCATCCCTTTTTCGTCCGAGGTGGACCTTTATTGTAAACCTGCTATGCATTGGTGAGCAGTGTTTTTTTCGGAGCTTTCAAGTGTGAATATGAGATGCCTTCATGCCATGCCTTTGAATGCTGATTGTGCCCACCAGATTACGAGAGAAAGTTGTGATCCTATTGAGGAAAGCGATGTGAGTATTATCTCTCTCCCCACCCTTTCCCAATTTTCCCAATTGCCTCTCTGTTTTCCTACAGGCATCTCGGATGATCAGGCACAATCATTCTTTTGAAAGAAGATAGAGACTGATCTACTGTATGGTATGGTTGTAGGACTCCGGCAGATCCCAAGTGTGATGACTTGAAAATGTGAGGATAACAAGTGACTACGAAAAGAGGACTATTAGAAAAGAATAAAGGACTACTATATCGAGACAATGGGCATTGGGATTGGGCATTGGACTTTAGGGGAAGAACTGAGTAGTAAGGGTCATGAGAGAAGCAGTTTTTTTTTAATGAAACAATTATGCGTTTCCCTTCTGCTGTAAAATAAAGGTAAAGAGTATGATGCCCAGTATGATGCCTAGTACATGTCCCAATGTCATTAATACAATCGTGCTGTGCAGGGCGTCCCTTCTTGACCCAAGGGGCACGAGGTATAGGTGCTCTCTTGTCTGGCTGGGACCACATTGGTGTCCAGGTGCCGGGCTACTTGTGGACTGGGGCCTCCCACATGCTGCTGGGGCTGGGGCAGATGTATCCACCCCACATCCCTGACACCCTGGGGCTGGGGCAGATGTCGCCACACCCCATCACTGACACCCTGGGGCAGATGTGTATTCACCACGTCCTGCACCCCAACCCTGCCTGCTTTCTTTTCCTCTTGGGGCATTTCCACCCATGTCTCAGGTGTAAGGGATAAATGGAAGGCACACCGAGTTATTGTCCTGGGCAATATGTGGACGGGAACAGTCTTCGTGATGTGTGACATAGATATGTGGTCCAGAAAGTCTCCAATGTACCACAAAAGCAGAGAAATATGGTACGCAATATGCAGAGGCACCCAGAGGCTCAAAAATGGTGTATGCTATACCCGGAGAAAAATACTTCTGAAAAGTGAAACAAATGGTACGCGATACGCAGAGACACCGAGAGATTCAAATATTGCATACGTGACACCACAGGCCTCAAAAACTAAACATAAATATGCGTGTATGTGCAGAGGCAAACCTCCAAATATTAAGAAGCGGTAGGTGTTACCTAAAGGAAACAGATTGTGTAGCACCCCAAAATACATCTGCGAGACTTGTCTGAATCATAACCCACACACGCATAACCAGTGATCGGCGTTGCGTGCCTTATAACACCCCATCACTGCAGTGAGCCACTTAGGTGTGATGCGTAGATGTGCTGCGTCACCACACACAGGTCGTAACTTACGTGTTAAGTTCCTTTACTCTGCTATCAGCTACTTCGGATGCAAGACTCACACCACTGTTCTTCCTACCTATGTACTGCTGTATTTGCCTCCTACAGCCCTACTTTGCCTTACTCACTCCTATATTGCTGTTGCCTTCTCAAGAGTGAGTGCCTACCTGCAATCAGCACTGTCTTGGTGTGGCAGCTGTCCAACTTTTGCGTGGATTCCTGTGTCGGGCCTGCATCCACCTCTTCTGTACTTGCCAGGACTTCCACCTCTTCCAAGACCACCAAAGCTTCACAGCACCTACCCAGGACCTAGGAAAGCAATACCTGCCTCAGGATTGTCATCTGAGGAGTGCACCACTCCCACATCGAGGCAGAGGGCTGCCAACTTCATCTCCACCAAAATTGTCATCCTGGAGTATCGGGTCCTGGGTGCCTATGATGTGCTCTTCAACCCACAAGATCACGGCTGCCATCAATGCAGAAGGGGTGGCAGTCCGCACCAAGATAACATTGCAGAAACTTTGAGGAAACCTCAAGACCTGTAGCCATTCTGAGGTGGTGGAAACCCTCAACAAGGAACCTGCCATGGAGGTGTAACGTGCTGGCTGCCACCGTTTCAGAGCTGTGGGTACTTGAGAGGTTCCATCCGGACATCCACTCCCAGTTCTTGGCCTGGAGAAGTTGTCTGGATGCTGCTGGTGAGTATTCATGTGGGACAAAACTCTACAGCATATATGTGGCATGCATGTTTTCAGATACCACATCCTGTTTGCAGCTTGTGGGTGGTGTGAGACGCAGCTGATTGCTGGCTCATGGAAATGCTGTGCATTTGTTTAATCATACATTGTATACAGGCATTTGCGATATTGGCAGATTGCGATTGAATGACTTGTACTTGGGCATGTGCAGTGTGTGATCATGCAGCAAGTGCTTGGACATGACAGGTGTAGACATGCTATGTTGTGGGCATGTACGAGTCCATGTGTGGCACACCTGACAGTGCATCCATGGAGATACATCTGCTGAGATTGATACATGTGCATTGATGCCTGCGTATGCAGAGTTGACGCATTGACAACCTCTCATTGCACTGCATTTGTAACACAAGGATATGTGTGTACATGCAATATTTGTATGCTTGGCCAGCTGACATGTTCAATTTGTGCACAGGTGTGTGTGTGTCAGTACATGTTGCTTGCAGGTCATGCTGTCACATGTGCACATTGCTGTCTGTGTTTGTGTGGTCAGGTGCCCCGGCGCTGTTCCCATGCACATGGCTGCATGTCATCCTTGTGTTGGTTGTTCATTGGTATGGTGGCATCGCCTTTTTTTGGTGATGTGTTGCTGGCCACATCAGGACAGTGCTGGCACTGTACCCCCGCATGGTACAACATCCAGACGGCAGGGGTACCTTCTCAGTCTACGCTTAGTTAGGCCAGGCAAACCTCGCAGGGCCAATCAACATCGAGGAGGCAAGGGAGGCAGCAACGTACGTCACCTGGCAGGAGGAGCGCAGGTGCTTTCATAAATCAGTGTGCATCTCGATGGACTTTAGGATGCAGCTGATGGTGTAGAGGCAGCGGGAAAGGATGGCATGGGTTGCTAGAGCAAGGGCAGAGGTGGTGAAGGGAAGGACACAGGTGGGTTGCCATACTGGAGGAGACTTGTAGGGATACCGAGGAGGAGGCAAGGAGGTTGAGGGAGAGCCTGCCCGCCTTCAACTGGAGGATGAAGAATGTGACTTTGCCATGGAGGATGTCATGAGAGTCTATTGAGCCTGCTGCCTATGTATATAGTTCATTGTGTTTTGGACTTTTGTACATTTTTACCCTTGGACATTTTCCCCTTCCATATAGTTTTTGATCATAGTGTAAATATTGCTAATACAGTTTTTTCTTTGATCATCACACAGTTGTTTTATTGTTCATGTGCTTCATGTGGTTTACTTTTATTTAGTTATGCATTTGTTCTGTGACTTGTGGCATACACTCATCAATTGTGCAGTTGGGGGGGTGCCTCCCAATACATGGCCACCCGCTTACACACATCAGCTACCAGACAGTGGGTGCTCTTTTGTCATACCGCACATCTGCAACTGGAATGCTTCATCATCCCATGTGAGTTTGTTTATATGTGGCTATACACATCTGCTTGGCTCACACACTCTCAGACATCCTTCACATCACGCCGACACATGCCTGTTGAACTTGTGTTATTTGCAGCCCCTTGGAATTCTGTGCTTTCCTACATGAGTCCCTTCATACATTTATTGTTGCTTGCTACTATGCACTCACATTACATGTGACAGTGTCCTATCAGTGATGCTTTGGACTTGTCTACTCCTCGGTCATTCACCTACTGCACTTTGGGCCATTGCAATGGCACATGGCCACAATGATACATCACATTACTTTCCATACTGTGTCACATGTACATGGTGCTTTCACTGTGTAGCTGCTGCTACATTCTGCTGTCCTGTTGCTGTGCCACTGGTTGTGATGTAGCAGGGAGTCTGTGGATGAGCTACATGGATTCTGCATGAATTCCCCCAGTTGTCATGTCTATGGGTGGGTATGTGGCCAGTGTGATTCATGTTGGTGGCAGGCCAGTGGAGTTGAGGTGAGTTGTTGATCAACATTGGACTGGTAGAGGGGGTTATGTGGCAGGGCCTGGCTGGGGTGTCGCCAGAGGTGAGGTGGGCTTAGTCTTGGTGTGAGGATCTGCGGTGATGCTTCGGAGTGGTGCTGGGGGTGATATGATATGATATGGCATTTATAATGCACCTATACACAAGTGTTTCAAGGTGCAATGGGTCAAGGGAGGGGAAACAGAGGGAAGACAGAGCCAATGATCCTACTAGGCCAGGTGGCATTGAGATCACGCAAGTGCAGGGTAGGGTAAAGGGGAACAAGTGCAGGGGGAAAGGGAAGGGGGCAGTGCAGTACATAGGATAACTGTAAAATAAATAAAGACAATAAATAAAAGTGTTGCCAGCTGGTGGCAAGTGAAAGGATAAGTGCAGACACCAGGTGTCATGTGCTAGTAGAGGATGTAGGGATACAGAAACAGTCCCCAAGTGCAAGGGTTGCCAGGGAGGCAGTGCAGGTGTGCGACTGGTGGGGAGGGGCCTGAGATCAGAAGCTAGCCAGGTAACCAGTACAGTTTCAGAATCAGCCAGGAGATCAGTATGGGAGAGGAGGAGAGAAATCAGAAGCAACGAGGAAGGTTTTGAGGTGCTTCCAGAAATGGAGATGGTTTTCCTCAAGTTTCAGATAGGCAGGGAGACTCTTCTAGAGGGAGCCAGCAGAAAGAGATCTACCACCAACTCACTGCTTGGAGAAGCAACTAACCCTGAGGGAGTTTGAGGTGGATGAGCGAAGAGCTTGAGATGGAAGATATTTAGAAAGAGAGAGTTGAAGTTATTGGTCTGCCAGGCCCCAGAGGGATTTATGGACAATGCAGAGGGTTTTGAACTTAATCCTCGCTGCCACTGAGAGCCGGTGCAGAGATGTCAGGCCTGGAGAGATACAATCCCTGAGCTTGAGGCCAAGGACAAGTCTTTCAGTCCTGTTTTGGATGATTTACAGAGGGGGGAGAGTAGAGCCAGGCAGATTTATAAAGAGGTTGTTCCAGTAGTCAAGCTTAGAGAGAACCAGAGCTCTGGAGACAGTGAGCTTCTGGTGGAAGGAGAGGAAAGGAAGAATACCTCTGAGGAGGTGCAGTTGATAGTGTGACTTCTTAGCGACATCAGAGATGTGAGGAGAGAAGGAAAGTGTGGAGTCAAAGATGACCCTGAGGTTTTTAGCCTCACAAGTGGCAGAAGCAAGAGGGCCAAGAGAGGCCAGCCAGGGGGTGACAGGAAAGGAGGGAGCAGGTGTGCTGATGAGGAGAATCTCTGTCTTACTGGCATTGAGGCAGAGATTCTTGGTGGCACACCACTCCTGGATGACAGACAGACAGTCAGAGATGGGAGAAGGAGAGGAGGTGGCTGAAAGGAGCTTGAAAATGAGCTGAGTGTCATCCGCATAGCACTGAAAGTTGGGGCAGGGAGCATCAATGTGGTGATCAAGAAGTGCCAGGTATTGGTTGAAAAGCCAGGAGAGAGGTTAGACCCGTGGGGAGCACCACAGGTAGAGATAGAGGAGAGGAAGGACCCGAGTAGGACCTGGGAGGGTCGATCGGAGAGGAAGGAGGTCAGCCAAACCAGGGCCTGATCAGTGATACCCAGGTTATCATGGAGACGGTTGAGCAGGATGGCATGGTTGACCATGTGAAAGGCAGAAGAGAGATCAAGTAAGATGAGGACACAGGGGGTGTTGGAATCGAGGTTGGAGAGCAGGTATTCACTGATGTCCAAGAGAGCAGTTTTCGTGTTTCTGGCAGCTATGCAGCCAGACTAATGGTCATGGAGACAACCAACAGATTCAGAGTGAAGGTCAAGCTGGGAGATGGCCATATTTACCTGGAGTATACCCAGGAAAGGAGTGATGGAGATTGGACGATAGTTAGCCAGGAAGGAAGGGTCAGCTGAGGGTTTCTTAATAAAGGGGTGCACAAGGGAGTACTTCAGGGGGAAGGGGGAGACTCCAGTGGCGAAGGAATAGTTGCAGAAATCCGCCAGAGCGGGAGACAGGATGTCAATGTGGTCCTTGATGATTTTAGAGGAACAGGGGTGAACCTGTTTTGACAAGACTTTCATAGATCGGACTTGTCTAGAAACCTCATCAGAGGAGAACAGGGGCAAGGCAGAAAAGGAGAGAGGAGAGGTGGCTGCAAAAGGGCCAGAGGAAGAGCAGGGAGTAGAGTGTGGAGTAGGAGAGAAAGAAAGAGAGGCCAGGATGTCCTAAGTTTTAGAGATGACATGAGAAGCCAGGGCTGTGCAGAGGGCCTGGGAGGGGACAGGAGAGGTAGAGAATGTGGCAGGATTGGCTAGCTCCTTGAAGATTTTAAAGAGTTTGGCTGAGTTGTTAGATGCCGCAGAGACGCAGGCTTGGATGTGGTCTCTCTTCTTGTGCGGACAGAGAGTCGGTATTGTGTTTGGAGCAGGCTGCAGGACAGTTTGTCAGAGGATGTACCGGAAGCCCGCCATTTCCTCTCAGCCATCCTGCGCTTGTGTTTAAGGGTGACGAGGTCTGAGTCGTACTAGGATTTTCATTGGCTTTGGGTTTCAAGCAGATCCTCATGACAGGGGCAAGAACATCGAGTGTATCAGATATAGCAGAGTGCAGCATGGAAAGGGCTGTGTCAGGTTGTGAGTCTGCCGGGGGGGCGTGAAAGTGGCATCAAAAGTCTCAACTGACACACGCTTAATGGGTCGGATAACCTAAAAGGTAGGTGGAGAGCTGGATTTGGCCTGGTCTGAGGGGTAGAGAGGGTGAGATGGGAGGAAAGGCCAACGTGATCACTCCAGGAGAGAGGAGTGATGAGAGGGATAGAAATGGAAAGGTTTGAAGAGATCAAAACATCCAACGTGTGCCCTGCAGAGTGAGTCAGACCAGAGGGGAGAATCGAGAGTGAGCGAGAGTCGCAAAGGTCGCAAAAGAGTCCAGTGGAAGCATCCAGGTGGATGTTAAAGTCTCCAAGAAGGAGGAGTTGAGTGGTTAAAACCAGGAGGGAAGAGGAGAGGTCCACCCACTCAGAGAGGAAGGAGGAGGTCTGACCAGGTGGTCGATAGATGGTTGCCACAGTAAGGGAATGACCAGGAGAGAGTCAGAGAGCCTGCAGACGAGGCATTCAAAAGAGGAGTAGGCCTGCATAGGAATGACAGAGGCTGGAGTCCACTCATGAAACATCAGGGCCACACCCCTTTCGCAATGGTTTTATCTGGGCGTGGAGATGGTCTTGTAGCCATCAGCGAGGATTGTGTCAAAGCTTGTGACAGAGCTGGCTGTGTACCATGTCTCAGTGAGAACGAGGACATTGAGGTCAAGTTCCTCCAGGAGGCTGCAGATGTCAGAGGAGTGTTTGACATCTGTGAAAGTGTTTAGAGTGGCAATATGGAGAAGGTTGCCGTCCTTGAAAAACTTCCAGAGGGGGGGAACAAATCAAAGGTACGCCCTGCAGAGGTGTAGAAGCAGTCCGAGGGGGGGCAGAAGAGGAAGGAGGAGAAGTCAAGGTAGCCTAGGGGGAGACAGCAGGGGGAGGCGAGGGAACCATGGAGGAGAGAGAGGGGACAGCAGGAGAAGAAAGGAAATTGATGAGGAACGGGAAGCGTCTATCAAAGAGAAGAAGGTTGACTTCAAGGCCTTGGAACAAGACGGTACCATTCAAGTAAACATTCATGATGACCTTAGAGGAGTGGAAGGAGGCCAGGAGGGCCTCCCACTGGGAGCCACCATTAATGGGAGAGGAAGAGAAGGAAGAGAGCACAGAGACCATATGTAGAGTTCATAGATCTGGCGAGGGAACAACAAAGAGGATGTTGGTGAAAGTTTTCCTGGAGGAGGCACTGGTGTAGGTGTCAGCGATAGGGAGGCCTGGGTTGGAGACCAGGATGCCCTTTTTAAACTTCTTCCTATCGGATTTAGTAAGTAGAGCAGGATAGTCGATAGAGAAACAGAAAAAATAGGTGAGACAGGGAGCACCATAGAGTAGGTAGAGAGAGGATGGAAGAGGAAGGGAGTGTGAAGGGGTAGGGAGAACACTAGGGAAGGACACAGGGCAGAGTGCAAGCAGATGAGACAGAGAGAGACGGGACAAGTTAACATTTGGATAAGATGGCAGGTGCTCAGATAGTGGTAGAAAGGTTCACTTGATGAGCACTTTGCTAGGATGCAAGGACACAGAACGGCTTTTAGAAAGCAATTTTAAAACATGAGAAAAAAACACCCAAATTTGACAGTCCTGAATAGTGGGGAAAAAGGCCTAGGTTTCACAATGCAATTTTAAATACTTTCAGAATGCAATTTTAAAACAGTAGACAACACACCTCAGTTTGAGGGTACTGAATAGTGTAGGAAAAGGCCTAGGTTTCACAATGTAATGCTACATATTTTCACAATGCAATTTTAAAACAAGAGATAACATACTTAAGTTTGAGAGTCCTGAATAGTGGGGAAAAAGGCCTAGGTTTCACAATGCAATTTAAAATACTTTCACAATGCAATTTAAAATACTTTCACAATGATACTTTAAAACAGGAGACAACACACCTAAGTTTGTGAGATCCTGAATAGTGGGGAAAAGGGACAAGGTCTAGTTGAGGGGGCTAGTGGGTGGTGTGAGGACCTGTGGGGCTGCCTGGGGTGGTGCCAGATGTGAGGGGGGCTGGCAGATGGTGTGAGGACCTGTGGGGTTGCCTGGGTGTGGTTACAGAGGTGAGGTGGCTGGTGGGTGGTGTGAGGACTTGTAGGCCTGCCTGGGGGTGGTGAGAGGTGATGGTGCTGGTCAGTGGTGTGAGGACCTGTGTGGCTGCCTGGGGTGGTGTCTGCGGTCAGGGGGCTGGTGGGTGGTGTGAGGACCTGTCAGGTTGCATGGGGGTGGTGTCAGAGGTCAGGGTGGCCATTGGCTTGTGTGAGGACCTGTGGGGCTGCCCAGGGGTGGCGTTGAAGGTCAGGAGGTTAGGGGGTGGTGTGAGGATCTGTAGGGCTGCCTGGGTGTGCTTACAGAGGTGAGGTGTGCTTGTGGGTGGTGTGAGGACTTGTAGGCCTGCCTGGGGGTGGTGTGAGAGGTGAGGGGGCTGGTTTATGGTGTGAGAACCTGTGGGGTATGCCTGGGGTGTTGTCGGAGGTTAGGGGGGCTTGTGGGTGGTGTGAGGACCTGTCAGGCTGCCTGGGGTGGTGTCAAAGGTCAGGGGGGGCTGTTGGCTTGTGTGAGGACCTGTGGGTCTGCCTGGGGGTGGTGACGAAGGTCAGGGAGGCTGGTGGGAGTTGTGAGGACCTGTGGGGTCTCCTTAGGGAGGTACCAGAGGTCAAGGGAGCTGGTGGGTGGTGTGAGGACCTGTGGGGCTGCCTGGGGTGGTGTCTGAGGTCAGGGCGGCTGGTGGGTAGTGTGAGGACATGTGGGGCTGCCTGGAGTTGGTGTCAGAGGTCATGAGGGCTATGGGTGGTGTGAGGACCTGTGGGGCTGCCTGGGGTGGTTTCAGAGGTCATGAGGGCTATGGGTGGTGTGAGGTCCTGTGTGTTTGCCTGAGGGCAGTGTTGGAGGTCAGGGAGGGCTGGTGGGTGGTGGAGGACCTGTGGGGCTGCCTGGGGGTGGTGGCCGAGGTCAGGGGGACCGGTGGGTGGTGTTTGGGCTTGATGGTGCTGCTGTACAGTTGGGGTATTTGGCAGCAGTTTCGTGCAAAGGGATTAGGATGGAGGGTAAGCAGGACCGCGGCGGTGCAGCAGTTACTGACATTGGGCCTAACGCAGATTGGCTGGGGTGCAGCCGTTACTTACAGGGGAGCTTGAGCAGGTTTGCAGCTGTGCAGCCGTTACTTAAGTGGGGAATCACGCAGATTGACTGGGGTGCAGCCATTACAGAGGAGTTCACGGAGGTTCGTAGGGGTGCAGCCATTACTTACTTGGGGAATCATGCAGATTGGCTGGGGTGAAGCCGCTACATCCGTGTGAGCTCGCAATGGTCCGCAGGAGTGCAGCTGTTACTTACGTGGGGCATTGCACATATTGGCAGGGGTGCTGCCGTTACTTACGGGGGAGTTTGCGCTGGTTCGCAGGGGTGCAGCCGTTACTTACATGGGGGCTCGCAAAGACTGGCTAGGCTGCGGCCGTCTTAGGAGGGAGCTTGTGCATGTTCTCAGGGGTTCATCTGTTACATACAGGGGGATGTCATGCAGGTTTTCAGGGTTGCTGGGTGCTCGGTCAATGGTGGCACAGAGGTTTGCAGACTGGTTGGTCTGTGGTTTTGTTTTTGGTCTGCGTGGGGCGTATCATGGGAGTTTCTCGCACAGCTCAGTTTTCTTTGCTGGTCCGGTTGGAAGGCTTGTTTCAATCCATGAATACGCAAAGTGTGCACTGGAAAATTTCCATGCAGGGCCACGCAGAGTCGTTCTTCGTGAACAGACTTTGCAGGATCAATGCACACTTTTCCATAAATCAGGCCCTATGTCACGGTAGGAAGGCTTATACAAATATTGTTTAAATATTGGCAGGCCTGGATTCTGCCTTCCATAGTCAAGTGATAGTACATCCGCACAGGCAGAAATGAACCACAATGCCACTTCAGTCCAACAACTGAGTCTAGAACAAATGGCAGTGTGCTCTGGAATGGGTGCTTTTTAGGGGACTTTACCAGGAGTGTCAGAGCTAGATCACACAGCGCTTATACTCCTCAGTCTTTTAGCCCTCTAACAGTAATGATCACAATCAGGTTTTAAAACGTTTGTGGCAGAATTTTTGAGTGGCCGTAGGAAGCCCTTAAAAAACATAGCACATACAACTGTCGGCCTTTTCTCTACATGCGGTGGGGGGTCATGTGAACATCCGCTCAGACAGGCAGAGATGCACAACGACAGCACTGCAGACAAAATGCACTGTTGTGTACTGGTGGAGGAAGGAAGTGAAGGACTCCTCCTTTCAGAGATGTTACTAAGAAGAGCAGAGTTGTGTTCCTATCCCACTATTTACCAGCCCTACTGCCCTGATGACCACATGCCAGGATTCCAATGTTCAAAATGTTGAGTGACTGAAGGAAGGCTTATAAAAAAAACAGTTGCTCACCGCAATTGCAACTCCTGCTGTTAAATGACCGGCTCCCCATGAAGCAAAGATGACATTTGCAGATAAAGAACAGGGTCTAGTACAAGCAGCTGCTTTCTGATGGAGGGGAGAGCCGGATGCTGGAAGGAATGGTTACCAGTATCAGCAAAGCTGTATCACACTGCACTCCTAACCCTCAGTCTATCAGGATTCTAGTAGTGATGATCACAGGCAGAGATTCAAATGTTTCAGGCAAGACAATGGGTGGTACTAGCCCAGTAATTGAAAATTCTAATTGGGGTTCTGGGTTGGTGGGGGCAGAATATGGCAATCACCCCCTAATCGGGGGTTGAACATGGACGGAAATGGGCCATCAGCCTAAGCCAAGGCAAGGATGTGGGCTGTTATGGGCTATGTCTGACCCCAGACAAGGGGTTGATAGATATGTTCACCACAAGCTTCATCCGGGGGGCGGATAGTTTAATGTATTTTCTTTTTTTACGGGACATGGGCCAAGCACGTTTTGCACAAGTACAATCTCCCGTAAAGAAAATATTAAAGTAAAATGGCTGCAGCAATAGGGAAAGGGAGTTCGTCCCTTTTCCATTTCCATGGTGGTGGCCGCAGATGGGAAGAGCGCTGAGACTGGAGCTCAAACTTCTTATCTATTAGGGATAGTTTGTAGCATTGGTCCACCATGCTTATTCCCTCTATGAATCCGGTTTTGCGATGGTTAATGAGGGCAAGACTTGATATCCAATTATTGAAGAGGCCTAGGACTGTTTTCGCATGCATTTTCCCCATTAAATAAAGTAGGGAAATGGGTCTATAATTACTCAGGACTCACGGCTACCCTTTTTTACATAGGGGAACGGTTTCCACAGTTGATCATGAATTGGGGGATAACTTCAAGATGGTTATTGCGTTAAACAGTTGTAGCTTGACAGTCCATATTGCTATTCCAGTCTTAAAGATATCACCTGAAATGGTATTGGGCACAGAGCTTTATTCGATTTTTGTGCCAATATTGCTTCAGTGAGATCTGTGAGGGTAAAGGTCATGGGGTCATATGTCTGGTGCTCAAGGAAAGGAGTTTTAATAGCTGGGAATATTCGTGTCTCTTTACAGAGATCACCAAAGTGATTACACCAGCATTTTCTTCTGTTACCTTGTATAACCTTTCAGGCCCTATTACCCAGAGCAATCATGAGTTTCCAAAACGTATGTGACTCTTTATTCATGGAAGGGCATAAGCAAGGGAAACCCCCATGATGACATGATGTCTGCAAGAAGGCAGAGCCGAGGAGATCCTCAGAGCCCGCCACTTTCACAGGAATCATGAGCATCAGAGGGAAATGATGGAGGCCCTGCATTTCTGAGAAGAGAGATAATGAGGAGAATGTAATCCTTATCATGGTGGTGGCATAACCACAATGACTTTGTGGTGGGCTGTGGGCCTATCGAATAGCGCTGAAACCACCCAGCAGTGGAGTCAACGAGTGCAGGACACTGACAACTAGTAGAAGCACGAGATCCAGAGCAGAGAAAGAGAACCAGAGCAAGTGCTGAGCCCAAACGGATTCCCCTGCAGATACAGAGGTAACAGGAAGAATGGGAGTTACCAGCAGACCGCCAGGGCATTGTTATGGATCAAGATTAACTTGAACCAGTAAAATTGTCGAGATACTAGGTATGAAACCGTTGAAGTGGAACTGCGTTAATGTGATCAAAAGAATTACGAATAAGCCTGAAATATAAGGTATTAAGAACTGGACACAAACACCCTGGCAGGAGTGGAAAGTACCCCATTTTTTAGGAAATTAAAGAGTGGAAGACGCCAGAGTGCGGAATCTATAAATATGAATGGGGAGTGAAATCAAGTGAACCAGATTAGAGGAAAAGTAAGGAGTCTGAGTAACCACAGGAGACGGGGGAAGGTCAAGTCACTACAAAGGAGGACCAACCGAAGAAGGCCTGGGTTACAAAAGTCAGAAAGTCATATAAGCCTGGATCAACGTATAAGAAAGAGTGATACAAAGGACTGTGGAACAACAATTCCAAAAGAGGAGACAAAACCCAAATACATCATAAAAGAGTTACAAGATCTTGTCCAGAAGGTGGCAAGAGACTATTTAAAATATTTTACCAAAGAGAACTTTGAACTAAGAAGAGACATTGGTATAAGAGATCACCAACATAGGGGAGAAATTCTCCTAGTATAATGTAAGTTAGTTCACATAGTGGTACGGTCAGTTGAAACTAATTTTGGACCATAGACATATTCATTTGCGACATCCTGATGAGTGGCCAGCACCTTTAGTTATTTAAATAGGCAATGCTATCCCACTAGCAGGAGGGAAAGATAGGCCTTATCTTTATTATGTTTATAAAGACCATTAATAATGTCCTCCAAGTGTCTCCTGCCTTCTTCCGACCTGCCACTGGGGGTACTAAGTAACGTTTAAGTGTCACTGATTGAAACATTAGCATCTTTTATTAATTTGGTAATAAACTGCTGACTTTTTCTAAACTTTGGTTGCCAATGGCAAAGAAGTCGCCTTCCTCTTAGCCATAATTGCCAAGAAGAACTAAGGGAAGAGATTGGAGTCAAAAGACAAATCATATTATATGTGTGCCACTAGTATTTAATTCTAATTAGTCTCTGTGGCAAGTTAAAGGCTTACATTAAGCCATAAGTGCTATAGTGCATTAAAAGTAAGGTGCTATTTACGTAATGCGAGTGGCATAATGTTTCACAATAAGGGCACCACCAGCAGGTTCGTATGTCGAATCATTTGAGTTCACAGATCAGTTGTAAACATGATAATTGAGTTGAATCATAAGTCATTTCAGCTATTCACAAGTAGCACCTCGTACTGTAGAACCTGGGTATGCAACAGATAAGATGCGTAATCATGCATGATGAGGGCAATTGTGTACATTAGAGTTGGTATATACATCTAATTGTTGTCAACATTTACAAATGGCTTATTCACTTGTGGGAATTAAGATACTGATTATTTGGGAAGAACTTCAGGCCCTCGTTAGTAGCCAAGGGACTTCATAACTTCCATGGAGAGGTGGTAAAAAGATATTCCTGGTGCATTATTTTGACACTTGTATTTGTACATCTAGGAAAGGTGGGCAATACACTCACTAACATGCCACCCACACATCAATGGTGCACAGGAGACAACTAAGTATTAATGGTACATAGTAGTGATTATTACATACATGCATCATAGTGCCTGACTATATTGGACCCAACATGAATATCATCTGGGCTGCTCCTGGTGACTGCCTATGTCTGTTTACTAACATGTGTGCTGGAAAATACAGCATGTGCAATAATACTATAAATACTATGTTAGGCATAAACAATTGTAATAGGAATGACTGTGCATGTTTGCGCTCAGTTCAGTATGTATTTTACTACAATACTATCCTAAGTATTGTGTATCACTGCAATTTCGTTGTTTTGATGATGATGTTATCGCACACGCTGCACAATAAAGTCATCACACCAGGCACATTAATTATATAGCGGTGGCCATTTAGGGAGCAATTGATGGCCCTAAATTTGCCAAATGACCATCTAGCCATCCAGCATTTTGGTGACCCAGTAAGTAGCCCTCTGAGGGATCACATTCTTTATCCTTTGCTTTGTGATCAGGGATATTAGGAATTTAATAAGGGCATTGGAAAGTTTGAACACCTGATCCATGTTCATGATACAGGAATGAAAACGGCACAGAGCTGTGCAATCCTGGTCATATGAATATGAGTGTGATGTGTAGGAATGTACAATAGGGCATTGCAGATTATATATGGATGCACTGTACTAGGTTTTCACATATCATTTAAAGTCTTTTTTTATTGTGCTAAAAAATATATAATAAAATTGATATATTTGTGATACTCAGTACTATTTTAAATAAAGTTTAAGTCCATTATTTTAGAACTAGTCTTGGGTTCCTCCCGGATGATAGAGAATGACAAACTGTGTGTAGCTTACCTTTTGTTTAAGTACACATTTACTTAATTTGTGCCACCGGCCAAAAAGAAGGGAAAGTGTTTCTTTTTCAAACATATATAACAAATCACTACAGTTAAAATTATCTCTAACCTATTTACATGCTCAACAAATTACCAGGCCTGAGGTAGCAGCCAACTAGTTATGGTTAATTTGCTCAAATCATAGAAAGAACACTTGTTGGGCAGCTTATAACTTTGGCACTTGGTGCGGTTTTGTTTAGGGAGGCAAAGTTATAGTGGGGTCCCAAAATGTTTGAAATCATAACAGACATAATGGAAAAAACATTGTGCACGGGGATCGGCACATAGGTTTTGAAAGCATGCAATTGCAAATAGTAATTATAGGTACTATAGAGGAAGTATACAGTATTTGTAATATTTTGGAATGATATAATTGAAGTGTACATGGTATTTATGATCTTAATACAATTGAGGATAGTGCTTCTGCAATCTGTAATTTTTTCTTTCCGAATCTCTGTTTTTTTTTTTTCTTGGGAAAAAGGACAGTATAATTTGTTAAACGAGATAGTTTAAAACCTTAAATTGCATATGATTGTACGTATAGGTTTACTTTCTTTACCTTCACAAATAGCAAGTACGTATTATATTTGGTACATGATTAGTGTCTGGTACACTATTATTGAATTAACATGAAATAATGATTGGGTGATTGGGAAATAAAATCCAGAGTGAATTAAAAAAAAACTACTATATTTGCATACAGCTTTTTGCCATTTACATAGTTTTAAAGAATATATATGTTACAGAATATATGTGTGTAGTAGCATGGTTAGATCAGGTGAGTGTAAGTGTGATAGGACGTTCGTTTGAAGTGTGTTGTAATTAAGAGTATGCTTAAAGCAGTTACATATCCATTGGCATATTCTAAGTATAGGATTTTATAAAAAGTATTGTATTAACAATATGTGTGGTGTATACAATAACTATATTATGTAATGGGAAAGGGTAATAAACTATTGATAGTAAAATTTGTTGAGCACTACTGATGTCAGTGAGTAAGGGAGTAGTGGTGTGATGGAATGAGTAGGAATTTTATGTCATTTTGATAACAACAGTGGTTCTTACAATGGTGTGACTTAGTGCATATGTATAAGGGTTGTGTGGGTGTAATTTAAAAAGGGCAAGGACGTGTGTGTGTGTGTGTGTGTGTTAGTGATAGGGGTATAGAAGAGTAAATAAATTAAATTGTAGAAAGACTGTGAATGCAGTTTTTGTAATGTGTTGCAGTGCTTATAAGGAAAAGGGAAACTGTGGCCTAGTGGTAATGGGATGGCAGTTTTGTGGTTGGGGTCATGTATGGTGTGTTATATTAGTGCTTGGAAAATAACCATACTTTGTATGTGAGCAGAAGTATTGTATACAGATATTTTGTCAGTTTAAACATATATGTGAGAAGGTGGATAATGGTGGAACTATAAGGGATGTAATGAGAAAGTTTGGAAAGTATGACATTTATATGGAAGGAAAAATTGAAAATTCTGTGCTTTTTAAAAGGTTTCTTTTTTGGAGCCTTTTGTTGAAAGTTAAAAACTGCATATAAAATGCATATGTGAATGTATAGCAACACTGTAAATAGGTAGGAAGGTAGAAATAGATATTGACAAGAGAAACAATGGCAGCAATAAAGCAGGCGAGATAAAGAGAGAGAGGCAAATGTGGAAATAAAAGGGACAGATCTTAGAGGGAAAAAACTTCCAGAGACAGAAAATTGATTATATATACCATGGATGTTTGCCAAAATGTTCAGTGCCACTGTGCCAAGAATGAGAAAGACCAAGTAAACTGGTCTATGATATGGTACCCGATCACACGGATTTAGAAATCTCCTCTGGATAAGACATGCAGTGTTGCTGAGGGACTGCCTCTGTCAAACACAGAGAGAAATGGGTCAAAGTAAGGATTATGTTAATAATGTATAGTTAGACACTAAGACGTTTTACATGTTGCAAAATGGTTTGTACTCCTCAGCTGAGAATCAATACATTTTTTGTGTGATGGTTCCCACTCATGAACGTCTACAATCACATTTTACCTCTGCGTATGATATCAGAGGAGAAATATACATTGAAAATACATCTGGTACTGACAAAAGAGAGGACCCCTAACAAAAGGCCAGCAGTTTGCCTTTGAAAACGAAAACCAGCAAACCCAGGCATGTGTTTCTGCCTGTTGGTCATCAACAGTGAAGTGTGGCTGAGGTACAGCATCTTTACGGTCTTGGAGAGCAATGGGGGTATGCATGTGAATTCCCCATCACTGCAATACGCACCTACAAGAGAAGAATTGTATTGCTGTCAGGTGGCTCGGAAAGCTGCATTGCTGTTCAAGAAAGTGACACAACATTCCAATATGTCAGAAACGTGTTCAGAAACGTATGGAATCCAGCTGGTTCACTCTTTAGAAAAACTGAAATCAATGTTCTTCAAAAACCACCATGAGTTCTCGGATGTGTTGACTTGTCCCAGAGATAGCCAGTCTGGGGTATATTCTTCTGTACCTTTGTTTAGTCAAAGGAACTGTGGTAATTTCAACAAATGTCTCTGGGCTTGTGGTTTGCGGTCTGTGGCTTTGTGTATCTTCCCTATAAGATTTCACACTGTTTCACCAATCTGCACCAAATTGTGTACAGTCATGTGTTAGTACCCACCAGACATTACTGGCTACATGACATCTGGATATCCCACCCCTTTCCCTGGATTGGGTGTGGGTTTGTGGCTTCACTTATGTCCGCTAGACAATTCCATACAGTTTCACCAATCTGCACCACATTTTGCCCAGTTACCTATTAGGACATTCCGGACTTTACTGGCTAAATGACATTTGGACAACCCACCCCTTTCCCCGGATTTCATCAAAAGTCTCTGGGTTTGTGGGTTTGTTACTGTGCATATTTTCCCTCTATAATTCCACACTGTTTTACCAATCTGCGCCACATTTTTCACACTCACCTGACAGGACCATCCGGACATCACTGGCTACATGACATTTTGACACCCCACCCCTTTCCCTGGATTTGTTTGTGGGTTTGTGGGTTTGTGGCTTGACGAAGTGTTGTTCCTTAGCAATTTCACACCGTTTCAACAATCAGCACCAGATTGTGTGCAGTCATCTGTTAGGACCCTTCCGACATTACTGGCTACATCACATTTGGACACCCCACCACTTTCCCCAGAGTTCAGCACCTTCACACATGAGACGATTGCCTGAAATGGACGAAACATCAGTCGTAGACGGACCGGTCCTGACACAAGAAGCACAACTCAAGGTCCAGGACTAAGATGCACAGTTTCCAAGATATTTGCCCCAAAATGCACCACAACAAACTGAACCAACTGCACCACACCAGGGTGAGGTGACAGGTGGGGAGAGAGTACAGAAGGTCCTAGTATGCAGCAGCACACCAACACTCACCTCCCCCCAACATCTGCTCCAGGGTATGTCAGCCAGATACACACACACAATCTGAGGGCTGTTTACTTCAGGGTGCAAATCATCTCCATGTTTCTCCCCTGGGCCATTATATGTTGCGTAATATAGCGTGGGCTCCCTGAATCAGTTGTATACTTTTGCTCGAACAGACAAAACAAAAAATGTTCTTTATAAACAAGCCTTACAATGAACATGTACTTTAGTAATATTAAACTGTAGGCAAATAGTTATTGGCACTGTTGGCATCATGTCACCTATCATGCTGCTCAGGAACTTCCATGTTGTTCGCACGTACAGTTATACGTTTTATAATTAGATTTTAAGAAGAACAAAAAATTGGTCTGTGTAGTCTTTATAAGAAAACATTTTTAAAATATCAATCAAAACATTTAGTGAATTTTTCTTTCCACCTTTTTTATGGAAGCTTTCCTAAAACAGTGAAGCTACCGTACGGGATTTTTAACAAAAGGTACCTATGAGGAAATGAAATCCCGGCCAATGCAGGCATATCTTCTAGTGATTTATAATAATAAAACCACATATCTTATAAAGAGGGCCTTAAAAATTCCTCGCCTTGTTCAACAACTTTCAACAATTCATCAAAAATGTGCACTAAATATATCACCAAGGACAATCAAAGAGACACTTGCGTTCTCGCCATTAATCTAATCCAGAAGCTGTTCTCAATCACTGCTGAAAAGGGATGAATGAAAGGTTCCAGAAATGTTGTTGCATTAGTAGCGGTCTCAGGGCATTCCGTGATGGATGTGCGTTAAAAGAACGTACCCCAAAAGATCAAATTACAAAATTCCGGAGCCCACTTGCCCGCATTTTGTAATTTGGTCTTTTGGGATTTTAACCATTTGTCCCATGCACTGCCTTTAATGTATGCGCGGAAACCCCCTCAACCCTCATAGCCCATAATACTGAACCAGAGGTGCGGGGGACACCCCCACAACCCCCATTTCCCTGTTCGGGGTTATGGGCTTCGATCTCATCTACTATGCCAAATTCACAATAAACGTTAATTTGGCATTTTATATTCAATCTTTTCGTCCCTTTCCTTCCATGACCACATGGTAAAGTGACTCTAAGCATCCATTGTTACAAAGTCAACATAAGCGTAGTTCTTTTGGGATCTTTAATTGTGGACCAATAACGTCTAAAGTAGGAAGACAATTCAGTCTGAATTTTAAGTACCACTGATGTGCCTGCTGTGAAGGAAATTTCTTCAAATATGTTCTCAGTTGCGGCATCAGGACATATAACAGACCTTCATTTCTATATCGTTTCAGCCCTTGTAGGTCGTCTATGTCGAAGATTTTGACCCATCTTTTTATAGCAATACATGGATTTGTCATGGTCATGAAAACAAAAATTATCAATAATTAGTATTTTTCTTCCATGAAGGGGAAAGGGCTGCACTAGTATAGTTTCACCATAAACAAATGTTTCAAAATATAGTTACAGTACAATGTGTATTTAGGGTTTTATTAATTCCCTTATCTTTCCTACCCATTGGCCTGCCAAATACTAAGGGGGTAATTCATAGAATTAACCGCACAAGTGGCGGACACGGCTGGCGCACAGTGTGCGCGTGCGAATCTCTGCGCCAGCCGCGTGCGCTAAAATCCATTTCCGCGCACAGTGTATTCATGGATTTTAGCTACCAAAACCAGCCGTGGCGCACAGTGGCGCAGCGACCCTGCAGCAGCGCCAGTTACGCCCCAAGAATGCCCCTCGTGCAGGGAAAAGCCATCAAAATCCCCAATCCAGCACAAAGGGCTGCGCTAACCCTCTACCAGCACGGCAAGTGGGGAATGTGTATTACTTGGGTTTGCGCAAAGTTTCACACGCGATTGGCCCTGTGCTAGTGGGGTACGTGTATTTTGGGGGTGCGTGGGAAGTTTCACACGTGAAAGGGCCTGTGCGAGTGGGTTACGTGTATTACTGGGGTTTGCGGGAAGTTTCACACGCGTTTGGCCCTGTGCAAGTGGGGTACGTGTATTACTGGGGTTCGCGGGAAGTTTCACACGCGAAAGGGCCTGTGCGAGTGGGGTACTTGTATTACTGGGGTTCGCGGGAAGTTTCACACGCGATTGGGCCTATGCGAGTGGGGTACGTGTATTACTGGGGTTTGTGGGAAGTTTCACACGCGATTGGCCATGTGCAAGTGGGGTACGTGTATTACTGGGGTTCGCGGGAAGTTTCACACGCGATATGAGCAGAGTACCTGTATTCCCGGGGTGCGCAGGTAGTCCTACACGTGAATTGGGAGTGTGGGTCCTCCCAGGTATTCCCTCTACACCCTCCATGGCCCCTGCAGGCAGCCCACCCCACAGGGGACTACCATCCACCATGGGCATGCCCCCCAGCCAAGCCACATGTCAGCTTGCACTACTGATCACCAACTCATGTCCCCCTGCACCACCACCCCCCAGCAGTGTGGGGCACCTGCCAGCAGGCCCCCACTCATGTCCCCCTGCACCCCCACCCCCCAGCAGTGCAGGGTACCTGCCAGCAGGCCCCCACTCATGTCCCCCTGCACCCCCACCCCTCAGCAGTGCGGGGCACATGTCAGCAGGCCCCCACTCATGTCCCACTCATGTCCCCCTGCCCCACGTCATGACGATCCTCAATTATGGCCCTTATGGCCAGCCTCCCCAGCCCAAAGACCC
The DNA here is from genome assembly GCF_040938575.1 of Ambystoma mexicanum. Taxonomy (NCBI): domain Eukaryota; kingdom Metazoa; phylum Chordata; class Amphibia; order Caudata; family Ambystomatidae; genus Ambystoma; species Ambystoma mexicanum. Next base: position 448,065,177 of record NC_090941.1, on the reverse strand, counting down.
AACCAAGTATTGCATCCACCCACATAGAAAAGGCAATTACATGATACAACCCCAAAGGCAAGTATGTTACTGAACACATATCCTTCACACACACACAATAGGTGCAAGTGAATGTGAAAACCCATATCATGATATGGATGAAACCAATGAGATAATACCACACATCGAAGTATAAAGAAAAAAATGTATTGAACACAACATGAATGTAATCAAAAGAAAACACACAACAATGGCAATAAATAAAGAAATGCTGCATGTCCATAAAAGAATAAAAAACAAGAAATCATAATCCAAAGAAATCCAAAAGAAATGGTGTCCAAAGTCACAGTCCAACAAAGCAAATCCAAGGGAAAAAAGAAAGTGAAATCCATTGCTCCGTGGTGAAAATAAAAAAAATGTGAATAATCCAATGGTGAACTATGTACAAATGAACAATCCAGGGTCCATGAGCCCAACTGATGAAATGAAACCTACCAAAAATACTACCTAATAAAAAACTATATACAAAAATGTGGTGGATTGTCCAAGTGCAACCAAAATAAAAAAGAAAAGGAAACCTAACACTATCTAACTATATACAATGGCGGTGGGCAAGTCCTGCGGCTCACTCTGTGGTGTCCCGGGCCAGGGCATCATCGAACTCCATGTCAATGTCCCGGAGGCGGGCCTCTGCCCTGGCCCCGAGGTCTCGCAGGGAGGCACTCATGGCCTGTTCCAACTCCCTGCGAGTCGCCTCGAGGCACTCTGCGCGCCTCAACGCCCGACGCATGGAGAACTCCGCCCTGACCATGGTGAGCCGCGCCTCTTCTGCCCGCAGCCGCTCCGCATTTATGCGCTGTCCCAACCGTAGCCACATGGAAGACACATCCATTCCAGGGTCCTCCTGCCCTCTGGCCGATGCCTGCCCGCCTGATGTTGATGGCCCAGAGCCATCATTGCTCTCACCTAGAGCCTGCTCCTGCTGCTGCTGCTGCTACTGGCCATGTGCCCTGTCCGATGATGCCTGCACATCCGCCATCAGCTGGTGTCCAGTTGTGGTGTTCACCCCTGCTGGACCGCCGACTCCCGACTGTGGCAGGGATGGGATCTCCACCAAGCTGGCTGTGTTGGTCAGGCCAGGTCCACAGGGGGCCCTGGTGGAATCTGGGCCGGAAGGCGGCAGGGAGAACGACTGGCGCATAGTCTCCACAGAGGAGGAGAGGTCCGCCAGAGTGCGCGTCACATGTAGGAACTCACCAACCAGGGCCCCTCCCAACAGTGCCACGTCACGACACTGCTCTTCGTGATGGCGTGCGTTCTCTGCCCAGGAAGAAAGCACGTCATCTCGAATGTCACGCGTGCGCAATGCGACACCAATCAGGATGGAGCCCATACGTTTGTGGGACCCCTCATCCACAGATAGTGGAGAGGCAGATGAGATGGCACTCTACCCCACCTGCGGACGGGCCTGGAACAGGGCCTCCCTGCTGGTGCATGGTGGTGCAGTCACAGGGTCATGGACAGGGACATGCACAGGCCCCTCTGTGGTGACCTGTGCTGCATCCTGACCCTGGCCCTGGACTACACCACTTGCACCAGTGGTACTACCCCCACCAGGCCCCATGTGCGGCTCAGTAGCGGGCTCCTCCTCCTCTGTGGAGACCACCAACCTGGATGTCTCCGTAACGTCTTCCGCCATTGGAAGCCCCTGTGGGGGCTCACCCGGCCCTTCCGCCACAGCCGTTGTGGCAGACGCAGCAACAGCCCCCTTGCTCCCGGATGATGGTAATTCCTGGGAGGGTGGCTGGGCCTTGCGTCACCGCCCAGTGGAGTCATCCCCGCCGCTTGGCTCCACAGCGCCGTCTCTGCCCTCTTCTTCACTTGACGCTGCGTAGAGGGAGACATAGAACACAAGCATCAGGGTACACTACAAAATACCCTAGACAGGAAGCAATAACACATGAGTGGCACTTTCAAATGTCACTTCCATCCTATCCCTCCACAACACATGGGTGAATGCACACAACGCACATGCAGAAACAGTCCCTGCGCCTGCAATCAACATCAACATTCATGTAGAAGGGCCCCTGTAAACCAAGATGTTGCCTTCAAAGTCACATGCATCCATGGCGTTTCAAAGTCACACACAAACTTCTCAGGCACACACACACACATGTGCACCATAAATGTACATGACATCAGCACCCATTCCTCACCCCCCCTCCATGTCCAGGAACAGAGACAGCCATGCTTTCATGTGTGCATTCCGCATAGAGCTCGCCATGTTGCATTAAAAAACATGCACCAACCATGTGGTTCACACATAACTGGTCTCACATGCATGACCATGATGTCCCTGCACACACACATCCATACATGGCCTATGTCACACATACAGGCAAGCATCAGACTACCAGCACACTGCAACATGCCCTGTCTCACACAGCAATGCTTGGCCACTTACCGCTCAACTCCAGACGGGTCTGCCTCTGAAGGATCTGGGCGTGGAGTGCTGGGCCTACGCAATCCAGGACCCTCATCTGGATGTTACTCATGCGTGCCCGGCCCCCCTCCACGAGGCGCCTGGCCTTTAGGAGGGTCCTGGACCTGAAGTCCTCACAGCGCTTCTTGACGTGCTTGATGTCGCGGGCTGCCACCCCCTCCGCGTTGATGGCAACCACTAGGTCGTCCCAGATCCTCTCCCGTCCTTCCTTGTTGGCGCATGATGTTCCGAAGAGGGCATCATAATGCCCCAGGACATGCTCCACCAGGACACCAACTTTGGTGGCAGTGAAGCTGGTGGCCCTCTGCCTCTCTGGCTGGGGGTTGCCAGTGGTGCCAGATGGAGATGTGCCCGACATGGCAACCCCAGAGGCAGGAGTGGGTGGGCAACTGGGTCCTGGGGTTGGGCTGTGTAGCGATGGTATACCAGTCGGAGTCTTCTGTTCCAGCAGGGTGGACACAGCAACTGGACCCCTGCAGATGGCTGATATGCAGGCACCAAATAGCAGGGCACGTGGGCAGCAGTCAGTCAGGCAGCAGCAGGTGGCAGGTGGGAGCGAGCTCGGGGCTCTGGGGGGCAGGAAAATGGCCAGGGCAGGAGCGTGGTCTCCCATGTGTTTTCACATGGCCAGCTTGATACGGAGTGATTTGGCACGTGAAAAAATTGCACGTCAGCATGTAATTCGAGGAAAGGGCCTTAGCGCGTAAGCGCGTCAGCACACGTATGCAATTTCATTGGACCAAAGGCCCTTAGCGCGTAAGCGCGTCTGTGACGTATCGCGCACGGGCGTTGCCCTGGCACGGGTTGAAGATCCCACGTGGCTTTCCATTGCTCTGTATGTGCTTTTTATGGGGTGCGGGCGTGTGTTTTCCAGCCGTTGGGGTTCACACGCTATTACTTCACAGCGGGTGGTTGTTGGCTACACGTTCTTCTACACACAAGGCAGACGGTGGGTGATACCCCACTCGCACAGGGCCCTTTCGCGTCTAAAACTTCCCACGCACCCCAGTAATACACGTACCCCACTCGCACAGGGCCAATCGCGTGTGAAACTTCCCGCGCACCCCAGTAATACACGTACCCCACTCGCACAGGGCCCTTTTGTGTGTAAAACTTCCCGCACCCCAGTAATACACGTACCCCACTCGCGCAGGGCCCTTTCGCGTCTAAAACTTCCCGCGCACCCCAGTAATCGGCGTACCCCACTCGCACAGGGCCAATCACATGTGAAACTACCCGCGAACCCCAGTAATACACGTACCCCACTCGCACAGGGCCAATCACGTGTGAAACTTCCCGCGCACCCCAGTAATACACGTAACCCACTCGCACATGGCCCTTTTGCGTGTAAAACTTCCCGCGCACCCCAGTAATACACGTATCCCACTCACACAGGGCCCTTTCGCGTGTAAAACTTCCCGCACCGCAGTAATACACTTACCCCACTCGCACAGGGCCCTTTCACGTGTAAAACTTCCCACACCCCAGTAATACACATACCCCACTCGCACAGGGCCCTTTCGCGTGTAAAACTTCCCGCGCACAACAGTAATACACGTACCCCACTCGCACAGGGCCCTTTTGCGTGTAAAACTTCCCGCGAACCCCAGTAATACACGTACCCCACTCAGTATATACGTGCTTTTTATTGGTGCACACTTTTGTAATGCGCAGGGACGCTACCGCCTGCATTCGTGTGGCAGATATGTTTAGGCCTGTGCTTGTCTTTGCCCGTGCACGGATTTGCCCTATTCGATTCCATGAATACGTGTGGTTCGCATGCGTGTGGGCGTTCTGTGTACTTCCCAGCAGTACTTCCCACGTTACGCCTTCTTTTTCACGTGTTATTCCCCATTCTGCGTGTTACGCCCCCTGTTCCGCCTACTATTTTTTTGTGTGCACTGCGCTATGTGCGCTTTCGCTGTGCGCTTAGCGCACGCTGTTTGGAGACGTGTGCGCCAGCGTGCGTCATGCACGGATTTGGCGCACAACCAGTGGGAAAGTAGCGCAGCGCCTTCCTTGAATTGCACGCGTGCGCATGCACTTGCTTTCTCACACTTGCGCCTGCTTGCGCTGGGATTTTCGGCGCACGTTTGTTCCATGAATTGGCCCCTATATCTGTAGAATACTTAGTTAACAATAGCCAGTGATTGTGCCTTGTTGTGCAATACTTGTCCATAATTTGTGGTGCAGTGCATTGTTCACTTGTGGACACATACCACCGATTGGGGTATGGTGTAGGATTATGTACATCAGATGTTATCATAATATACACCTACACGCACCGGTGGGTGTCTCTGGGGAGATTGTCTTGTTGTGGTTGCATTCATTAGACCTTCTCTGGGAGCACGCTGACAGAAACAGTCAATGGGCCTCATTCCGAGTGGGGTGGTAAGGGATACCGGGCACTGTTAAGGAGACCGGTGCCGGTAATCCCTTACCTCCCTACAATGAGTTCCCTTAGCGGGTCCCTCCTTTAAGGCCTGGTCTGACCAGGCGTTATGGATGGGACCTGTTAAGGGAATTCGGAGCCAATACCGGTACCACAATTTGCGGTACCATTATTAGTGCCTTTCCCATTCCCATTGAGCCCTATGGGGGCTCAATGGGGAATGGCTTTTTCAATGAGGACTTACCGGTCCCGCAAAGGTCGGACTACACCGGTAAGTCCCCATTGAACCATACCGGTGCCGGACCCATTATTGGAGGCAGTCATGACTACCTCCAATCTCGGAATGAGGCCCAATGAGTATTAGATGCATCAGAGCTAAATAAATCTAATATTGATTTGCCATACAGCCACTGCAATCACTATCCATGCTATTTGAGTATCTGATGCATTACAACCTTTGACTCTGAGGGAATCATTAAAATAAAAAGCTCTTGCACAAGTTAACCATGCCCAGAACATTTTAGATTTACGGCCACCGTCTGATGCCAAATTATCTGCAGAAGCCAAGAACACTTTTGAGAAGCTCACAAGATATGTCTGAGAAAATCCATGTGTCTTTACTGCACATGTGCATCTCAAATCTGGTTCAGGTATTTCTACACTTTTCTGCTGCACATTTTTGAGAATACAGCAAAAGTCAGCTGAGGTTCAGTTAAAATAGTACCTGTGGGCACCCATTAATTGGCACACATCAGACCTTTGTGAATCAGATGCACACAATTAGCTAGTGATAATTTTCAGACTTTTGTATGTGTTGGAGTATTTGTGTATGTATGTGTGTGTTTGAGAGATACACAGAAAAGATCCATAGAGGGAGAGAGAGTCTGGAAACGAGAGAGAACATTACTGTGCATTGAATCATAAATGGTTTGGTAGCAATAGGGAATCCGCAATGGGAATGTTTTCCACTCATGGATCAATGTATTTCATGTAGCGTATTTAGATTATGGTCACCTCTATGAAATTCCCATCTCAAATCTGGGTCAGGTATTTCTACACTTTTCTGCTGCACATTTTTGAGAATACAGCAAAAGTCAGCTGCGGTTCAGTTAAAATAGTACCTGTGGGCGCCCATTAATTGGCACACATCAGACCTTTGTGAATCAGATGCACACACTTAGCTAGTGATAATTTTCAGACTTTTGTATGTGTTGGAGTATTTGTGTATGTATGTGTGTGTATGAGAGATACACAGAAAAGATCCATAGAGGGAGAGAGAGTCTGGAAACGAGAGAGAACATTACTGTGCATTGAATCATAGATGGTTTGGTAGCAATAGGGAATCCGCAATGGGAATGTTTTCCACTCATGGATCAATATATTTCATGTAGCGTATTTAGATTATGGTCACCTCTGTGAAATTCCCTCCTCCTGAGATATCCTTATGGGTTAGTGAAGTAGTGTTTGTTAGGCAGAATTACATGCAGTACCCTTGGGGAACACTACACACAATTGAGACTACAAGTTTAAGCACAATCTCACCTTTGGTACAAGCCTGTACTACACAGTCATGTGGTAGCAGTGGCTGAGCAGCCAGACTTATCTCAAGAGGGATGTGAGGAGTACAAGATGTTACAAAAAGAACTTGCAATCGCAGTAGTTCAAACAAACAGTTATTCACGGTTTCTTGGTAAAAGAATATATTTTTATTTACACATTTAGTTAGAAAACATTCCACTAGTGAGAAGCAGCTCAATATCACACTATAATACACTACAGTACACAACCAGTAAGTTTTCTCAACAGGTTAGGCTCCCCTGAAGTGGGATCAAAATGGCACTTCAGTAACTTTCAAAAGGGGTAGAAAGACAAAGGTTATTAGAATTAAAACACAATTACTTTCAGAGGCAGGGCAAATAGTTTCAGGTCACTACAAGAGGCGATTCAATTCAATAGGCCTGGGCCAAAGTCAATGGTTCAGTGTCTTGGATAGGATAGCACAGTTCTGGTAGTAAATGGTGAGGTTTTTGCCAATGTTCATAGAAGTAGTTTGCCAGGAAAAGAGTTATATGTCAGTTTAAGAGCGACCAAGACTCCAAAGTTGAGAACATTTCACAAACTTTCACCGTGGCAGCAAGGATTTCCACACCGTGTTTTCACAGTACCCTATGGATGATGAAAAACTGTCACTGAGGGAGTTGTTCCAGGCAGTTCCTGCAGATCTTGCTGTTCCTGAGCTTCAGTCATGTAGACAAGAAGGAGGACATCGGGAGGTTCCTGCACTGCCCACGGAAGAAGCCACAAGCTTGGCTAAACATCAGTTTTAAGGTGTGAGTGCCTTAAAGTCTACAAACTGGTATCCTTCTCACTGGCTATTCGGTTTTCAACAGCACTCTGAAGAAAATGTGACCAGTATGGAGACGGTGTCCAGGTGGCTTGTGAGTTGGTTGTTCCCACCAGCTCAAAGGAAGAAGTCGTCATTGAAGGGGCTTCTCTGTCGGGGGAGTTTCAGGCAATTCGGACCTGCAGCAGGGCTTCACCGGGCAAACCAACAGTCCAGGAGTTGCAGCAGTTGTCTTCCTTCAGCTCGTCTTCGGTTATTTCGTTCCAGTGGTGGACTCTGCCTTCCAAGTCCCAGAGACCTGCTTTTAAACAGTTTTCTCCCATTCATTCCAGCCTAGCTGTCACTCACCCAGCAGGGTGGCTGTCCTTGCCGAACAGTCAGCCAGCCAATCATGCCAGAGTGCATTCAGGTCTCCTAGGTGACTAAGCACAGGGAGCTTCGGGCACCTCCCTCACATCCTGTCCACCCCAGACATTTAGGCGCCAGAGGAGGGCTTCAACACTGAAGCCCGCCAACGACCATCGAACAAAGGGACCAAATCTGGTTTGACGTGCAGAGTTAAACACAAGAAGGACCTTTCCTAAAAGATATGGCAAAAAAAGATGACCAGAGTCTATTTTTACTTAGGGGTTTTGGGCGCCATATTGAAAAACATGGCTGACCCGATTTTTAGCTACCGGTGTTCGCGGTCGGGAAAAATCATTGTAGTTTGTTCTAAAACCACTGCCACCAGCCCTTTCAAGAGAAAAGGGTAACATTTGACTGTTACATGGGTGTTTAGACAAAGGGGATGCTAGGCAACTCCTCCAGCACCGTATAGGAAGATAGTGTGTTCTAGGTCTATGAACTTAAAAAGACTAGCAAAATCATTTTAACTTTACTTGCTCTGGGAGACAGTAGTTAGTCCCATAAGACACCCCTGTGCCACTGCACTGAAGTTACTGTGTGACACACAAGAAAAAGATGATGCCTATGGAGTTTGTCTAAAACTCCATATCCAAAGAACACAAAAGTAAAACACTGATCAAAATACATGAAAGAGTGGGAAAAAAGGCTCACACTATTTACAGGTAAAAATTTAAATCCTAGAAATCCAGCAAAGTTGTTGAGGTGTAAAAAGGTAAGGGAAATTAGCACATTCTTGAGAATTCTCCCTAACAGTTTTAAAGCACATTTTGGTGAAGAACATTTTTTGAGGCTTGTTACAGAAAATGTGAGCAGGTGGAAATGCAATAGTGCATGGTTTTAGCAAAAGGGCAGTTCAAATCATCTATTCTTTCAATAGATTTTTGCATCAGAGCAATATTTGCAACCATTGCTAACAGGACACACTATCAAACCCAGAGCGAACATTGCCCTGCTGCATAACAAATGCCACTTTGTCCAACAGCAGATTGGTTGCACTAGTCGTGATACCAGTTCTAATTCAACGTTCAACGTTAAAAGAATCTGTAATGTTTAAAAAGCTTCCTGCCACTTCCCTCTTGGACCTTCCCTCCATCAAATTTAATAAAGACTTCCTAGCACTATATAACAACTTCCTTATGCTTTAAAGCAAATAAGTCAAACAATGCGTGCATCCAGACATCTTACAGTGTCTCGCTCCTCAATGATGATCGCTGACTAGGTGGGATCTTTGGTCCTGACACAGAGAAGGGGCCATGGCCCCTAATCTGTCAATAATGCGGTTGGCAGGAGGCCTGTATCGTTAAAGCTTCGATTCCTTGCTTTTTTCTGCATAACTCCGGTCTGATGACCTCTGGAGAGGCAGGCAAATTGCTGGATTTAACACCAATGGATTGTGATTTTCGATTTCCACTGTTGTTGAGTGCCCCTTGAAATCTCTTTTCAGAAATCCGTGATTTGCAGGAAGGGGTGCCACTGGAAGAAATACACAAAACAAATCGGCCATTAATGCAGTAGAACATCTATCACGCAAACAAGTGTAGAAGAGGGAGCTCGAGAGAGAAAGACAAATAAGAAAGAGAGAGTGAGAGTAAGATTACATGTACATATTAATCCTGAAACCATTTTTCAAATACAGCCGTGCAACCAATTTAACTACTTTAACATATTTTCTGGACACACATAAACAAATTGTCTTTTGTTTGTTTGGAGTTCAGAAATACACCTTAGAGCAATTTAATAATGTAAACGAGGAATGAGGACGAGGGCTATTTTCTAGCAAATACATGTTTCAGCTCCCTATTATCTTCAATCGGGTTTTCTATTACATTGATAATTTGCCTCGCTTCTACACGCATGCATGGAATGACAAAAGCCTTAGCCATTTATGCAAACATTACATTGTTTTTACTTTTAAATCGCTATACCTAAGAGGATAATAGCTCTACCTTATGGGGATTCTGTCGCACACATATCTGTCCTCTCAAAAGAAATAGCTTACTTCCCAATGTTTACATCGACAGACTGTTTATCTGAGATTGACAATCGGTAATTGCTTTTCAATTTCAATGTCTACAGCATTCATATTGACAGATATGCACACCCACAGGACTTCTCTCTCTTCTGTCTCTCCGCCTACCTCAGAGGCTTTTCACGGTCTTTGGAAATAATAAAATAAAATAATATTTCTTGTAATTAGGGATCTTTTTAAAATGAAAATATCTTAAAATGAATGCATCTGAAACGTGTGCTGTTATTGAACAGTACATTGCTTAATGTATCAGAAAGATTGTGCATATTCATGCTACAGTTTCTGCGCTTTATGACCATGTCCGAGGGTATTCTCGGATGTTTTGAGACACGTACTATTTCTTCAATACATTAGTTTGAAACACTAACATTTGCTGTGTTGAAACTTAAAACCAGAGACCATCGACAAGGAGGAACCCTGCCGAACGATATGTGTGCACAGGCCTCTCCCTATCTGTAGATTCTGATCTTTGTCTCTTGTAAACTTGTCAGGGAACTCTGTGCTACATAGAGTTCCTACTAGGGCACGATTCTGTAATGTATATGTCATGGAATGCATTCATCCACATGGCTTGTGTCCAATTTTCGGTCCCAGCCTTGAGATTGAATGGGTAATTGTGGCAGCCATGTTTGTTACAGCCACAACCATTGAACATCTCCTCTGTGTATAGCACTAATCATACCAAACTCAGCAAATGTGTCAAGTCAAGTCAGGCAGGGCTAAGGCCAGCTCAGGACAGATAGCTGGCTCGAGCTTGACTTAATTTCAAATAACTGGCCAAGGCAAACTTTAGCCAGTCCAATCTGCTCACAAGCAAATAAAAATACTTTACAAAATCTTGCCTGGCTATTGACCAGTGCTATCTGTATGTTTTACTACCTCATCACCCAATCCCGAGCCTTGCTTATGTGGGCCTCAGCAATGTCTGCAGCCATCAAGGTAGTGAGAAGGAATGTCTTTTAAACCAAGCGGAAGGCCTGGTAGAAAATCACAAATGTTGCGTTAAAATGTTATATTGTAAAGAGCTGTACATTAATCAGGAATTTATTTGCTGATAGTGAGCAGGAAGAGGCCAAGTATGAACATTGTTTGATATGTAATTAAAGGGACATTTCTCCTTGAAAGAACCATAGAGTTGCATTGCATTGATCTCTGCGCCTTCTTCTAGAGAAATGAAACGTTTCTTTCCCCACATCATGCAGCGTGCATTGGGTGCCATTGGGTAATTGTGTATTGCAGATGGTGCGCTATAAATCAACAATAGATACATAAATAAATACATAAGTGTCATTCTTGCCTCAGACAATCAATACAGGCATGTGACTGTATCACACCATTTGGTTTGTCCAGTGATGTTTCTTCAAGCCTCACATTCCTACGCACAATTATTAAGCAGCCCCGAGAGTGAAACCGTTGAGCAGATTACAAGGACGTCATTTCACCAAAATGCCTGGGGTAGCTGAAGTGACATCACATGACCCTTGACCCCCTGATGACATCATCAGAAGTTATGTCATTTGACCCCGCCCTGAGGTGGTATCGCAGATAGTGATGGAAAACAACCTTTCACCCATTGACAAAACATGAAGTGGAATTGTTAGGCAGAATCCTGTGCAGTGCCCTTAGGGACCACTTCACACAATTAAGACTACAGGTGGCAATCCAAGTTTTACCTTTGGTAAAAGCCTGTACTACTATGTGGGAGTGGTAGCAGTGGCAGAGCAGCCAGGATTATCTCAAGAGTATATGAGCAGTAGCAGAGATTACACAAAGGGACCACAATTACTGTGACTCAAGCAAACCCTGACTCAAGGTTTCAGGCAAAAAAATATAAGTACATTTATTTTTAAACCATTCGTTATAAACACAACACTTCTATTAAACTAAAAAAAACACACGTTAAATATACTACAACTAACCAATTCACTTTGTACAGTAAGTCTCAAGGTAAGTACCCTGTGTTTGAATGAACCGGTGTTACGAACAAAACACGTTACCGCAAATATGATTGCGATCACTTTTTGACAATTCGGTCTACTAAATAAATGCGTATCCATGACATGAAATGCTACCGGGACAAAAACACACTAAGCACCTGAGATACCGAGAGGGAGTTGGAGGCAAAAATCACAGGCAATATTTTGGTTAGGCAGGCAGAATCAAGAAACACTCAGAGACAGGGGTTCAAAAGTCAAAGGGCCAGAGCGAGGGTCGAAAGACACCGGGGCCTGTTGCCGAAGATCACATGGTCAGATAGTTCACGATTCAACGTAGCCAAAAGTACTTCGATATTGTCAATGTTCGGAAGCAAAAGTTAGAAGAAGGAGGGAAGACAAGGGCAACCCTTGGAAATGAAGAAAAAGGATTCACCTAGTTTCCTCAAGTAGAACACAGTACCTTGTTCCAGTGGTGCAGCTGGTGCCCTGGCAGTTGTTCCGGTTGGTTTCCCGCAGATCCACGATTCCTGGAGCTTCATTGTGAAGGAGGATGAAGGAGGACCACTACAGCACCGTGCAGCGATTTCGACCAAGGAAGAGGATCCTCTGGCTGTGGAAGATGAGCTGGTTATCCCCACCAAGCTCAAGGGAAGAAGACTCCAGACTGGATCTTCTCTGAGTCATTGAAGGGAAGATAGCTCAGGACTGCAGCAGGGCTTCACCGGGATGGGGTAGTGGCAGAAGCCGTTGTTCTCTCTGCTTCTCTTCGGTTCCTTGTAGTTCCAGTGGCAACTCTCTGACTTCTAGACCAAGAGACCTGCCTTTTATGCGAAAAACCCCCATTCACACAGCCTGGCTGTCAATCACCCAGCAGGGGGATTGTCCAGCTCGGACAACTACCCTGGCAAATCATGACAAAGTGTGACTTGGGTTTCCTAGGATACCCTGTGCAGGGGGTGACTACATCCCTCCCTCACATTCAGCCCACCTAGACACCCAGGCGCCTTGAGGAGGGCTTCTGAGCAGAAGCCTGCCAAAAGACAGTGAACAAAGAAGGCAAACCTAGTTTGCCGTACAAAGTAAGACACAAGAAGGACTTTTACAAAAAGAAATGGTGAATAAACCCAACCAGAGCCAAAAGAAAGATGATTTGGTCAAGCGGGTTTATGTTCAAGGCTAATATAATAGCCAAGAACAGTACCACGTTTATCTATTATAATCGCGGTAGAAAAGTAAGGGTAGATACCACTGCTACCAGCCAAGTCTAAATGTTAAAAGAGCAAAACAATGCTCTAGGAGGTACAGATAAAAAGGGATATGAATTAATCCTTTCCAGTACTCCATGGAAGATGGGGTGTACTGGATCTTTGGTAGATTGACTAAGTAAAGTTAATGGTAACTTAATACCCTTTTCTGGGGGATGGTAGTCGCCTCAGAAATGGAGTCAAGGGAAGTCTCAAAGACAACCCTGTGCCAGGGCACTGAAGGTGCTGTGTGACACACAAAAAGAAGGGGGCTACTGAAGTGGTGTACTTCAGAGTCCACAATCACAAAAACAGGTAGAATCCCATAGCAAAACACAGGTAAGAGTGGGGAAAAAGCTCTCACTCTTACCAAGTGGAAAAAAATAAACTCCAGAAGTCCAGCAAAGCTGCTGGGGGACTCACTAGGTGAGGGAAATTAGCCATAGATGAGAATTCTCCATAACACTTGCCCGTCCCCCCAGACTAAGGGCCAGGAGGATTTAATCCACTCCTGGGTGGACCTCATACCTCTAGTCGGTTACAAACATCCCAGAGAGACATTTGGTGGTCACTTCCTGCTCTGTGTTCAATGGAAAAATCAAATCCTTGTAGGCGGATTGACCATCTGAGTAATTTTGGTTTTTCCCCTTTCATTTGCATCAGCCATCTCAAGGGTTGGTGGTCAGTCTGAATAGTGAAGGTAGATCCATACAAGTATGGTCTAAACCTCTTCAGTGCCCACACAATAGCAAAGCATTCTCTTTCTATTGTTACCCACCTTGTCTCAGGATCCTTTAACTTCCTGCTGATGAAACAAATGGGGTGGTCCCTACCTTTCTCATCCAGTTGACTAAGGACTGTACCTATACCTACATTAGAAGCACCAGTTTGTACATTGAAGGGTTGGTGATAGTCAGGAGCTCTTAGGACTGGAGCTTGACAAAGGGATTTCTTTAGAGCGTCAAAGGCTTGATTGCACTCCTCATTCCACTTGACCTTTTAAGGAAATCTGGGAGAGGAGATGACATTCAAGGGAGAAGCTATGGTCCCATAGTTCTCTATGAAGTTCCTATAATACCCAGTGAGACCTAGGAAGGCTCTCACGTGGGTTTGAGTAGTAGGGGTGGCCCAGTTTTGTACAGGTTGTACCTTGCTAGGCAATGGCCTTATTTTACCTCCTCCTACCTCATGCCCAAGGTAGACCACTGAACTCTGACCAATTTGACATTTTCTTGCCTTTATGGTCAGATGGGCCTGTTCAAGAGCCTGCAATATATAACCTATGTGTTCAACATGTTCTTTCCATGTAGGGATGAACAATGCAATGTCATCCAAGTATGCCATGCAGAAGTCCTCCATCCCATTCAGAACTTGATTGACTATCCTCTGAAATGTAGCAGGTGCATTCCTTAATCCAAAAGTCATTAGCTTGAATTGGTAGAGGCCAGCTGGGGTGGAGAATGCAGTTTTCTCCTTGGCATGGTCTGTCAGGGCTATTTGCCAATAGCCTGACGTTAGGTCAAATGTGCTGAGGTACTTGGCTGCACCAAGTTTGTCCACCAGCTCATCTGTCATAGGCAAAGGATGGGCATCAGTCGTGGTGACTGCATTTAGAGCTCTATAGTCCACGCAGAATCTCAACTCCTTTGATCCTGCCTTTGGTACAAGCACAACTGGGCTAGTCCATGGGCTAGTAGAGGGTTCTATTACCCTGAGTTCAAGCATCTGGTTGACCTCATTCCTTATGTGGGATCTGACATTGTCTGACATTCTGTAGCCCCTGCTTTTGACAGGAAAACAGTCAGCAGTGTGTATGTCATGTTGGCCCCATGGGGCCAAGCCTGGTGAAAGTGGGAACAGGGAGGCAAACTGATTTAAAAGTAACTTTCACTCATCCTGCTGGTCAGATGTGATACTGGAAGAGAGATTAACTCCTTCCACTTGCTCATCTAAAGATAAGCCTCTGAGGAGGTCAGGCAGAGGTTCACTCTCCTCCTTCTCCTGAGCTGAAGCTAGAAGCAAAGCTCCTATGCCAGGTCTAGAGGCATAAGCATTTAAACGGTTGGTGTGAAAGACTCAGGGAGCCTCCTTAGGATTGCCTAAGTCCACCAGATAGTTCACCTCTCCAAGTTTACCCACAACCTTGAAGGGTCCTGTCCATTTGTCCTGCAAGGCCCTCTGCCTTGTGGGACCATAACAAGAACACGCTGGTCTTGAGTAAATTCAACCATGTTAGCCTTCTGGTCATGCCAATGTTTGACCAGAGCTTGACCAGCCTTCAAGTCATCACTTGCCTCTGCCATCATGTGTGACATTCTCCTCCGGAGACCTATCACATAATCAGTAACTCCGACTGGCTTGGGGGAAGGAGCACTCTCCAACCCCTCCTTACTTAGGGCCAATGGATCTCTGACTGGATGGCCATAGAGAAGCTTGAAGGGACTGAATCCTACTCCCTCCTGAGGGACTTCTCTATATGCAAAGAGAAGGCATGGCAGTAGAAGGTCCCACTTTCTCTAAGGGGTTCTTCTGAAGCACCTATCATGCTCTTCACAGTTCTGTTAAACCTCTCTACAAGACAATTGGTTTGTGGGTGGTAGGCAGTTGAGAACTTGTAGGTGACTCCACAGGTTTTCCACATGGTTTGCATTTAGTAGGACATAACATTGTGATCCCCTATCAGATATCACCTCCTTAGGAAAACCTACTCTGGTAAAAATACCAAGTAGGGCCTTAGCCACAGCCGGAGCCGAACAGTCCTCACTCCACTACAACCAGGATAAACCTGTTGCCTGAAGTTGTGGGAGGGTCAAGAGGACCAACAATGTCAATCCCGACCCTCTCAAAAGGAATTCCCACCACTGGGAGAGGCACTAATGGTTCCGCATTCTTGGATCCACTCTTGCCAGAGGTTTGGCAAGTGTGGCAGCTTCTGCAGAATGTGTCTATTTCTGTACCCATCTTAGGCCAATAGAAGTGCAGAGATAGCCTTTCTTTGGTCCTCTTAAAACTTAAGTGACTAGCCAAAGGTACCTCATGGGCTAACTCCAGAAACTGGAGTCAGTTCACTAGAGGTACTACAAGTCTTTTGTAGTCTCCAGGGGTTGACTTAGTTGGTTCACTGTAGAAGAGGCCATCTTCCCAGTGCAACCTATACTACCCAGGCTCAGTCCCATTGAGCTGAGAAGCTGCCTGTTGGTGAAGACCTTCCAAGGTAGGACACTATCTTTGTCCCTTACTGAAATCTTCTCTGTTGGGTCCACCTTCTGTCAGTAAAGACTGCAGCTCAGGATGGTCAACAGGGTCAGGATCTCCTACAAAGGTAAGATCCTCTTCTAGATCTGATTCCTCAGTATCTAGTTTGACCATACAGGGTTGAACCTCACACTCAGCCTCAGCTGGTGTGGGAGTCACAGGTGTGACTTTGGACAGTCTTGGAGATGTCCTTCTGGGCACAGGAGTGCTTGCTGTTTTCTTGCTGGCAGACGTAGGTTTCCCCTTTGTCTTGTCTTGCACTGCAATGGCAGTAAGTAAGTCCTGTGGACTTGGGGTGATAGCTTCCTCTATCATGTCCCTAGGAGAGCCTCTTCAGGTTCTCTCCCTTGCAGACCTTGTGAGCTCCTGCTTCCTTCTGCGGGGAGGTCTGGGGGTGCTGGACAAAACTCCAAGAGTTTTAAGGTCATTACCCAACAGGACCCTCCCAGGTACGTTATTCTGCACACTTACAGGTATTCTGACAGTCATGTCATTACACTGGATGGGAGCTGGTAACTGGGGAACCGAAGCGAAGGCTTTGGCTGGCAGAGCAACAGGCATCTGCGTGACTTTGCTGAGTTAGCACCAGCAAGCACTGTTTACTGTGCACAGATGCTGACAAGTGGTCTGGAGCCGTTTGGAAATGTCCCCGTATGCTGCTGCAACCTGTAAACCTGCGCTCTCGAAATCGAGCAGGAGGACGTCTTTCACTGCAACACTAGTTGCCTGAAGTAAGCATCATTGGATCCGCCCCTTCCTGCCCCTGCCCTCTCTCTATAATTACCCATACTGCAGCGCACCAGCGCGCGCACCGAGTAAGCACCAGCAAGCACTGTTTACTATGCACAGATCCTGACAGGTGGTCTGGAGCCGTTTGGAAACGTCCCCGTATGCTGCTGCAACCTGTAAGCCTGCGCTCTCAAAATCGAGCAGGAGGACGTCTTTCACTGCAACACTAGTTGCCTGAAGGTGAATATTCGAGTCACAAGCCTACTCGCTCCCATGCTAAGACTTTGTAGTTCTTACTTTGTTGTAAGACTTTGTAGTTCACACGGACTTTAAATATCATGGACACTTTTTTATTTTAATTTTGTTTTTTTTTTGTCTATCCATCTTTAAATGTTGATGCCTAAAACATTGTTCTTACTTTTACAGTAAGCATCATTGGATCCGCCCCTTCCTGCCCCTGCCCTCTCTCTATAATTACCCATACTGCAGCGCACCAGCGCGCGCACCGAGTACGCACCAGCAAGCACTGTTTACTGTGCACAGATGCTGACAAGTGGTCTGGAGCCGTTTGGAAACGTCCCCGTATGCTGCTGCAACCTGTAAGCCTGCGCTCTCTAAATCGAGCAGGAGGACGTCTTTCACTGCAACACTAGTTGCCTGAAGGTGAATATTCGGGTCACAAGCCTACCCGCTCCCATGCTAAGACTTTGTAGTTCTTACTTTGTTGTAAGACTTTGTAGTTCACACAGACTTTAAATATCACGGACACTTTTTTTTCTCTATCCATCTTTAAGTGTTGATGCCTAAAACATTGTTCTTACTTTTACAGTAAGCATCATTGGATCCGCCCCTTCCTGCCCGTGCCCTCTCTCTATAATTACCCATACTGCAGCGCACCAGCGCGCGCACAGAGTAAGCACCATCAAGCACTGTTTACTGTGCACAGATGCTGACAAGTGGTCTGGAGCCGTTTGGAAACGTCCCCGTATGCTGCTGCAACCTGTAAGCGTGCGCTCTCAAAATCGAGCAGGAGGACGTCTTTCACTGCAACACTAGTTGCCTGAAGGTGAATATTCGAGTCACAAGCCTACCCGCTCCCATGCTGTCTTTGTAGTTCTTACTTTGTTGTAAGATTAAATATCACGGACACTTTTTTTTTGTCTATCCATCTTTAAGTGTTGATGCCTAAAACATTGTTCTTACTTTTACAGTAAGCATCATTGGATCCGCCCCTTCCTGCCCCTGCCCTCTCTCTATAATTACCCATACTGCAGCGCACCAGCGCGCGCACCGAGTAAGCACCAGCAAGCACTGTTTACTGTTAACTGCTTAACTGTGAACAGTGCACGGTGCGCGACACGGGCGACTTATATGTTGTGCGGTACCTGACACACTCGCACTGATAGCGCATTGGTCTTCTAAAAATCCATACCACAGGGAGGTAAGAATTTTTACTGAGACACCTTGACATCCTATATAACTTAAACTGGGATACAAAAGTTGATTAGGAATATTAGCGATATTAAGATGAAATGCAAAAAAATGAAGTCTGTCAATATGTTGAAAGACCCGCGAGCTGAATTTTTTACTGCAGTCTCAACCCAGAGGGCCAGCCTTGCGCGTGCGGCCGCTCTTCCTCTTCCTCCTCCATGCGAGGACGAGGGCGAGCTACTGCTATGTGCACAGGCATGCTCAAATCAGCTCAAGGCAAACAAAGAACCTGAAAATAACGTCTGCCAAACTATTGAAACCTCACAATCCCTTCTCGCCGAAGACGTGGTAATTCACCCACAGAAGGACAGCTTGAAAGCCTTTTGGGGTGCAATATCAACAGCTCAGTTGGAACCTGACTTGGCTAACCAGTCAATGGACGACACCCCTAATATTTTTAAAAAACTGCGAATGTGGATATATTTGAACTTCAAGAAAATATTGATGGTACTGAGAAAGGGGAAGATCCGACTGCTGAGGGGATCACAATGGATAATTCTAAAAACACTGACTTATGTACACTAATGGGAATTTTCAATAGATTAATGTTGAGCGAACTAAGAAAACATACCGAAATATTGTCCCAAATAAATATGTCTATACTCCAGGTCCCCTTGAACCTTAATGCGTTAATACATAAGGATACCTGCAAAATATCATTAACACCAAACAATGATGTTAACGACAAGTCTAGAGTCGAAACTATTGAAATAGACAGCACTGTCGACTCAGCGAAAGCACCATTTATAGAGTCAATCACCATAGAAGATTCACAGACTGAAAGTAATGTCTCTAAACCTGAATCAGTGGGGAAAACCACTCTGGACAACGAGTCAAGAAACGTAGTGCCCAGACCTATAACTCTACCACCTAAGGTAAAAATATCGAAAAAAGAGAAAAAAAAACAACAAATGCAACTGAAAAATCAAAATCAAAAGAAAAATCAAAACAAAACATTGTGGAAATATTTAAGAGATGTCAACTTTAAAAACATAATAGATGAAGAATGTCAACATTTGGTGGATACCAATGAGACAAATATCGAGATGGTGAAAGGTAGACCCAATGAAGAGTCGAGATGCGAGAATGGAAGAGTTTTAGTAAAATCGACAATCGAAGACGGCTACAGTGAAGCCGAAAAATCAATCTCAGAGACTATGAAAAATAAACTAGAAATTGTGGATATTGCTTCACAATTATCTTCATTAAAAACTGGTCTAGTCGACATATTTGAAATTTTCAAAGAAAATGCTGCATGCATATGTAACGAAAATAAAATGAAAATTGGGGAAACAACATCTAAGAAACAGAAGGTAAATAACTATAATTCCAAACTGATCCTGGTAAAAACACCAGGTGATCCAACTACCTTGCAATTAAAACAACTCTTGCCACCCGGTAACACTCTTCAGGAAGAGGTTATGCAATTTGTATCGAAAGATAATAATAAAAATTCTGATATCTCCCATACCTCTAATGAACTGGGTAATAAAGTTCACCCACCCTTATCTGATGGTCCTATTTGTGAAGCAGAAAAGACTGAAGGCTTGTGTTATGATCGTGTGCCAAATGCTGAAAATGGTTTTAATACCCTGTCTGATAAAGCGGCACAGGGCACGCATGTGAACTGTAAAGAAATGGAGCATGAATGTGTGGACAAACAAGCAGAAATTGCAATGATTGTAAAAAAAATTCTAGATGACCAACTTAATAATAACAAACACTTCTCTCTTGGAAACAAAGTACATGGTGAGGCTAGAATGCAAACACAAAAAGCAGAGGAAAATGTTGACTGGGTAAAAAACAGCCAAGAGTTAAAGAATCCAGCCTTGTGTGGGATACCTAGCCTAATAATGACTACTCTGTTTCCTGAAGGTAAACAAATTTCTCTGAATTTCTCTGAATCGTCCTTACATTCTCTCTCTATTTGCCACGATCCCCTCCTTGACACTGGTTTCCTCACCAGACATAGTCCTGATAGATTTTTTACACAAACAAAGATTGGACTATGTGCAGTTAGTAATTCCGTCACCGCTGGTCAGAGATACATTGTTGAAGGAAGCTGAAACCCTGCAATGTAAAGGTTTTGGTATCTATCCATACTCTCACAAACAAGGAATACCCGTAGTATCTAAGTATGTAGGGAGTAATACTAGTAATTTATATCCCAAAACACACATAGAAGACACAGAAGGCTTTGGTACTGAAAAGCAAGAGTGGAGAGGTCTCACTTTAGCACTTAGAGACGCTATCACTTCTCTACAAGCGTTGGCAAAACCTCTTTAGCACATCCACTCGAACCGCTATTGCTTCTTGGAACTCTAGAGGCCACGCGCATTTACTAAATGATTCTGCAGTAACAGATCTTTTAGCATCATATGAGCTTATTTTTTTGCAAGAAACATGGGCCATAACGGAGTTTACCTGGGAAGATCATGAAATCTGGCAAATAACTGCGAAAAAAGGACCCAAAGGGAGGCCTATGGGAGGCTTGCTAATCGCATGCAAATATACACTTGAAGCCAGAAACGCCGAGATATGGTCTGAACTGAATTTTTTTCTTGTAGTTACATGTACAATCAAAGTAGGAAGCACCCAGGTTGACATATGTCTTATTAACATATATTGGAATCCGTTGAAATATAATGTGTCACACCTAATCAAAGAACTAGCTGAAGTATCGACAAAACTTGATGCCTGGCGCGATGTGAAGGTCAATGGGTTGGTTATGATGGCTGGTGATTTAAATGCAGACTGCAACATAAATATCATGGAAATTGACTCTTTAATGTGTACTCTAAAAGCAACTAGTAAGCAATTCAAAGTCCTGAATGATAATGCTAAATTGCGTGGAGCTATTTGGCTGAACTTCGCAGAAGTGTTGGGTCTAGTACTATTATCTAACCAAACCCATACTTGGCACGCGAGAGGTTGCAGTTCAATTCTAGATTATGTGTTTGTTTCTTACGGCTTAGACGCATATATATCGAATCTAATGGTAATTGAAATGAAATCCAGCGATCATAATCTCCTGTCGACCTACATAACGCACACGAATAAACATGAAGACGATGATTTTTACAAGCCGGGTTTGATTGCTAATCCTAGTGGCACCCGTATACGCTGGTCATACTCCAATACTAAGAGATTTAAATCACTTCTACAAAAAAATCAAGAGAATATGACTCATGATGAATGTCAATACTATTTGACACCTGCATTTTTCTCGAACTATATTAGTGAAGTAATAGTTTCTGCATGTCGTAAAAAAAAAATGACTAAGATTCCCCCTAATCATGTACACTCTTTTAACATTGATATTCTAAACCGTAAAAAACATCTAAGAAGAGACTTACGAGGCATTCTAAAAACAACAGATAAGGGAGTGGAAAGAGAAAAGAAATTAAGAAGCATTAAGCAGCAATACAAGAACTGGTTAATTGCTAATAGAGTTGCTAGAGATTAAACGGACGGCGAAAACATGCTTGCAATACTTAAGGGTAAACATATCTCTACCTTTTGGCAGATAATTAATGCGACTCAGATTTCACAAAAAAAGATTTTGTTGACTTCGATCAGCGAATGCAAATGGAAAATTCACTTTGCAAAAATGTACGGTGATGATACTGACAGCTGTAGCCATCAGCATATAAAAAAATCCACATGGACACTGGATATCTCTCCTAAAAATATCACTAATATTATTAGTAAATCTAAGAAATCGGCAGCACCAGGTCGCAACAACCTATCTAACCAAACCCTAAAAACTAATCCACAGCTATGGGGGGATATTCTTCACATATTGTTTAAAAATATCCTAGCAACTACCCTTATATGATATGATATGATATGATATGGTATTTGTAACGCGCCTATACACAAGTGTTTCAAGGCGCGACAATATTCATGGAGATTAGCAATATTAATTCCAATCTTTAAACACGGGCCTAGATCTGCTCCTGAAAGCTATAGACCAATTGCAATTTCCAATCCTGAGTACAAAATTTTCACGTCCATTATACTAGAAGAACTAGACGCATGGGCGACCACCAATAACATAATAGATGTCAAACAAATTGGATTCAGAAAGAACGTAGGGACGGACTGTGGAGGCCTTATTTTAAAAAGCCTCCAATCCAAAACAGCTAAGAACTTTGGTTATGTGATCTTTGTGGCCTCCATGGACCTTTCTAAAGCATTTGATCTTGTAGATAGACACATTTTATGGTCAATCCTAACTGATCTTTTGATACCCAGACATCTATTAGAGATGATTATCGATTTATATTCTGACACTAAGATCAAGGTAAGGCTTAACTCAGCAGGGCGACTTTCCTCGGAAATTTCTATCGCTAATGGTCTAAGACAAGGCTGCAAGTTAGCGGCCACTTTATTCAATTTATATGTATCTAAAGCCGCTCACGCCTTATCGGGTAAGCGTCTGGTTCCTCCGAAATTAGGTGATACTCCAATTGAATGGATAACATATGCTGACGATTTTTTGTTATTAGATCGCACAAAAATTGGTCTGCAAAAACTCATTAATGCATTTGTGAAATTTACTGCTGATCTACATCTAAAAATTAATGCTGCGAAAACTATTATTATAAGAATGGGAAAATTGAATAAAAGACAATCATCCCTAACCTGGTGCTGCGAGGAAAAACGCTTAAAAAGTCAAATAGTCCTAAGATATTTAGGATATCACTTTACAGCAAATAGCTCGATGGCCATAATCAAAAGACACCTCGAGGTTAAAGCAGAAACAATAAAGCGACAGATGTCGAAAATTGATCCCAAATATGGAAGATTCACGGCCATACCTCTGAAACGCTTTTATATTACTTCTGGTATTCCTAAACTCACCTATGGTTTAGAATTCTATGAGCTTGAAGATTCAGATTTTATTAAAAAAACTTGAAAGAGATATGTGGAAAGGTGTGTTGTTCTTCATCCCTAAAGGTGTGCCTATTCAGGCAATCAGATACGAATTTGGGCTGCAATCTTTACAATCGATTATTGTTTGGAGAAAAATGTCATTATGGAGAAAATGTATGAGAAATGATATCTCTTCCCTATACATGATAGCAGCCAATGATCGATCTAACCCTTACTGTGTGAATTTAAAAATTGTAACTGAAGATACATTGTTGAAGGCAGGTGTAAGTCTGGAGATGTTGATAAACAAACCGCAAAAAGTGAAGCAGATACTCCAATGTAATGATTGGCAAATGACTCTAGATATGGTTCAACAATCGAAAACCATTAATCAGATACACTCCTTTTGGAAATTTGACCCCCTTCTCGAGAACTATTTAGTGAAATATCCTTCACGAATTTTTAGAAATTCTTTCATGAGGTTTCGGTTCGATACCCTGAAAACAAACCATATTTTAAAAAGGTGGAATCTCCAGAACATAAAATGGGGATGGTGTAGACATTGTAAGTAAGAATGGACTGAAGAAACTCTGAAGCGTTTATTACTACAGTGTCCAGCTCTTTTAAAACAGAGGATTTATTACTTTGAACAATTTGTATTGCACCTACACGCCGTTGACACCAAATTCTTATGGTTTCAAATTAGACATAACACCTCGATTGTTTTAAAACTAAGAATAATGGCATTTTTAAAAAATGTTTGTGATTTATCTTAAATGATCATAACGAACTGTCTCCTTACATCGAAACCTCCATACATTGGTTTTAACAGGTTTTAGAAGATAATGAAATCTTTTAACGTTTTGTAAACTGACTTGATACGAACTGTTCTTAATTTTGGTCTTAATGTTCTTCTGTTTATTTACATTTTAGTAGTTCTGAATTGTCATGACTATAATATGTTTCAAATGATTGTTCGACTTGTGTTTGAAGATAATGTATCAAAATTGTTTTATTGTCTTTTCAAAATGTAATTCTATTTGTTTGAACTATTTTGATGAACTATTTTGTAAAGGTTTATATAAACCATAAACACATAAATAAATAATAACTGGGGAACCATTTGCACAGGGCCTCCAGCTAACTTGGTTAAGTGTTTGGGTGCCTTAGCAACATCCTCCACTTTGAAAAAACATTCATCAACCACAGTTATGTTGGCTCCAGTGTCTCTGATGGCAGGGGTTTCCTGACCATTCACAAGAACACTATCTTTATAATACTCTTTAGTATTATCTGAGATTGATTTATAGACATCTAAGTCCTGTTGTTCCCAAAGACCCAAGGACACTAAAGAAACACTAGCTGAGACTCTCATGGGCTCATCAGCTAGTAGCTGAAAGTTTCCACTGGTCATAGGTACTTCATCCACCTGGGAGAAGGCTAAGGAGACAGTGTTGATCCCTGATGGTTTACCCTTACACTTGGGATCTCCATTCACATGGCCAGGCAACCCACAAACAAAGCATTTTCCAAATGCACTCTGGAATGGGGGTTTGCCCTGGCCCCCATCTGGTGTGGAACCAGGTGGTACACTAGCCTGATTCGGTTTACCTTGTGGCTTACCCTGGTTATGTTTGGGGCCCTCTTTTGTATTGGAATTATTGGAATTCTCTTTGTTGTCTTTCTTTGGCTGCTTCCCCTCATCCGTCTACTGAGTAGCCCCAGAAACCTTGTGAGTGGCCCTGTTGGCAACCCACAAGTCAGCAGCCTTAGCTAGCTTCTTAGGATCTACCTCCTTTGAATCAGCCAAGTGCTGTCTAAGCTCAGGAGACCAGACATCAAAAATAGACTCCAACATTACAAAATTCCTCAAACCTTCATAGGTATTCACTTTGTAACCCTTAACCCAACCATCTAAGTTTTTCAAACATTCACACACCCAGGTAGCCCAAGGGGTACCATCATGCTTTTCCTTTTTAGGGGTCTAAACCTCTTAAGATACTGGGAAGGGGTCTTCCCAAACCTAGCTATTAATGCTAGTTTCACACACTCATAATCCTGTTTATCCTCCTCCCCCAACTCCATTACAGCATCACTTGCAACAGGGGGGAGCCTAGAGAAAAGCCAATGAATCAACTGATTCCCTGAGATACCTTGAATCCCATGATTGTACTCAAACATTGCTAACCAATCCAAAATATCAAGTTTAGTCTCATACATAGCAATCATTTCCTTTGGCATACAGGGTCTCTTAGGGCTGGAAGACCTAGAAGACTCTGGGAGAGAAGCATTTTCTAGAGACAATTTCTTCATTTCTAGTTCATGGTTCAGGTCCATGTCTCTGAGCCTTAACTCTTGATGGTTCATGGCAGTTTGTGCATCAATACGTTTCACTTCCAATTCAAGTCTCATTTTCTCAAGTGCAATACATTCAGGGGTAAGTGTAGGACCTGTGGGGGTCCCTGTGGACAGAGGTTGTGCATTCTGAGCAGGCAAGGGAGTTGCAGGGTTTCCTCCTAGCAAGGACTCATCTACCTCTTCACAATTAACACTCTCATAATCAGAAACATCAAAACCCACATTTGCTGGAGTGGCAGGTCCTTCTGACCCACTCTCCAGACTTGTTCCCATTAACTTTGCAACCAGTTCAGATTTCCTTCCTTTACCAGAGATATTCTTATCCCTACACATGGTTCTCAGAACCTCAGCAGTATAGAGTAAAAGACTCTCTTCCGTGAAGTTTTCCATATTTGACATGATTTCTTAGTTAAATAGAATTAGTGGTGTTAGCCTTGTGGTTAGTTGAACCCAAGCAATAGCAGCACTCTAAGTGTAATCACTCTACTTCCAAATCCTTACCGCTGTACACCAGTGTTAGGCAGAATCCTCTGCAGTGCCCTTAGGGACCACTACACACAATTAAGACTACAGGTGGAAATACAAGTTTTACCTTTGGTGCAAGCCTGTACTACTATGTCAGAGTGGTAGCAGTGGCGGAGCAGCCAGGCTTATCTCAAGAGTATATGAGCAGTAGTAGAGATTACACAAAGGGACCACAATTACTGTGATTCAAGCAAACACTGACTCAAGGTTTCAGGTAAAAAAAAAGTAAATTTATTTTTAAACCATTCATTATAAACACAAAACTTCTATTAAACTCAAATAAAAACCACACATTAAATATACTACAACTAACCAATTCACTTTGTACAGTAAGTCTCAAGGTAAGTACCCTGTGTTTGAATGAACCGGTGTTACGAACAAAACACGTTACCGCAAATACGATTGCGATCACTTTTTGACAGTTCGGTCTACTAAATAAACGCGTATCCATGACATGAAATGCTACCGGGACAAAAACACACTAAGCACCTGAGATACTGAGAGGGAGTTGGAGGCAAAAATCACAGGCAATATTTTGGTTAGGCAGGCAGAATCAAGAAACACTCAGGGACAGGAGTTCAAAAGTCAAAGGACTAGAACGAGGGTCGAAAGACACCGGGGCCTGTTGCCGAAGATTACACAGTCAGATAGTTCACGATTCAACGTAGCCAAAAGTACTTCGATATTGTCAATGTTCGGAAGCAAAAGTTATAAGAAGGAGGGAAGACAAGGGCAACCCTTGGAAATGAAGAAAAAGGATTCACCCAGTTTCCTCAAGTAGAACACAGTACCTTGTTCCAATGGTGCAGCTGGTGCTCTGGCAGTTGTTCCTGTTGGTTTCCCGCAGACCCACGATTCCTGGAGCTTCATTGTGAAGGAGGATGTCTGAAGGGGGTCTGCACCACACAGGGATGAAGCCGGCAGCAGTGACGAGGAATAAAAGGTGCGCTCCCTAAAAACAGGAGAGGCTCTTCAGGTGGCTAGCCGGACCACTACAGCAGCGTGCAGCGATTTCGACCAAGGAAGAGGATCCTCTGGCTGTGGAAGATGAGCTGGTTATCCCCACCAAGCTCAAGGGAAGAAAACTCCAGACTGGATCTTCTCTGAGTCGTTGAAGGGAAGATAGCTCAGGACTGCAGCAGGGCTTCACTGGGACGGGGTAGTTGCAGCAGCCGTCGTTCTCTCCACTTCTCTTCGATTCCTTCTAGTTCCAGTGGCAACTCTCTGACTTCTAGCCCAAGAGACCTGCCTTTTATGCGAAAAACCCCCATTCACACAGCCTGGCTGTCAATCACCCAGCAGGGGGGTTGTCCAGCCCAGACAACTACCCTGGCCAATCATGACAAAGTGTGACTTGGGTTTCCTAGGATGCCCTGTGCAGGGGGTGACTACACCCCTCCCTCACATTCAGCCCACCTAGACACCCAGGCGCCTTGAGGAGGGCTTCTGAGCAGAAGCCCGCCAAAAGACAGTGAACAAAGAAGGCAAACCTAGTTTGCAGCGCAAAGTAAGACACAAGAAGGACTTTAACAAAAATAAATGGCGAACAAAACCCAACCGGAGCCAAAAGAAAGACGATTTGGTCAAGCGGGTTTATGTTTGAGGCTAATATAATAGACAAGAACAGCACCACGTTTATCTAATATAATCGCGGTAGAAAAGTAAGTGTAGATTCCACTTCCACCAGCCAAGTCTAAATGTTAAAAGAGCGAAACAATGCTCTAGGAGGTACAGATAAAAAGGGATACAAATTAACAATTTCCAGTATTCCATGGAAGATGGGGTGTACTGGATCTGTGGTAGATTGACTAAGTAAAGTTAATGGTAACTTTACCCTTTTCCGGGGGACGGTAGTCGCCTCAGAAATTGAGTCGAGGGAAGTCTCAAAGACAACCCTGTGCCATGCACTGAAGGTGCTGTGTGACACACAAAAAGAAGGGGGCTACTGAAGCGGTGTACTTCAGAGTAACAATCACAAAAACAGGTAGAAACCCATAGCAAAACGCAGGTAAGAGTGGGGAAAAAGCTCTCACTCTTACCAAGTGGAAAAAAATAAACTCCAGAAGTCCAGCAAAGCTGCTGGGGGACTCGCTAGGTGAGGGAAGTTAGCCATAGATGAGAATTCTCCCTAACAGGCATCACATAGCATTGTAGACTACGAAAAATATGGTTACGATATCACTATAATGTGATGTACATTTCATACAAGAATGGATCGCCATATGTATCGTTAAGATCAGTGTGAATAGGCCCATATTACCAAATGACTGTGAATGCAAGCAGACGTCCACGGCCAAATAATAATGATGTGTTATTATATAGCACTTACGCTTAAGCGCTTTATATACAAAAAATATACACCCAATATCACACAACCTGTGTTGGTACTCATTTATCGACCTCAGAAGGATGAAAGGCTGAGTTGAGGCATTTAAGAACAGACTAAATCAGTGACTCACCCCCTGAAGTGTACCTGAAATAAACCTTTAATGAGCCTAGCAATTATTGTATAGAATTCCAGAAAGACACATTATTTGGTATTCCTATTCTTTCTTATTTAGGGTCAGTGCTGAAAGTGTTCGACTTGTGGCACTCCTGTTCTTATTTTTCTTCTTTTTTTAAGGGGCCTGAACATAAAAGCCAGCCACCCCAGATGTAAAGAGCCACGCACAGCCCAGGAACTTGAATAACAAAAAAAGAAAATAAAAGAAAATACTTTTTTTTTTTAGAGGTCGCAAGGGAGAACACAGAGTTTGCAAGGGTGACCTCAGAGGTTCCAGTTGCGACCTCTGGTGACCCCTAAATGACATCCCTGGCAGATTATAGCTTGAAGCTAGTCTTTTTACATTATATTTGGAGACCAAACATGAATACATTTTTAGCTGATTTCCTTCAAAGCCGCCAGCTGAAACCACCACTGCCTTACATGATCAGGAACTCTCATCCCCAAACTTTCGGTAGATACATCCATATCTCATAACTGCTGTATGCTTCTGCTCCCCTGACCTGAACCTTGAGACTTTACATCCCGAGATATCCTAAAGCATCAGCTGTATCAGTGTATAAATAAATACGAGCAAACCCTTATTGAAAGTAGACAGGGAATGGTTCAACCGTGAATTGTCCAAAATTAAAAAATAACAAAATTCTTTAGCTCTAAACATCACTAGAGCTGGTTCAGTTGCAAAAAGGAAAGATTTTTCTGTAAGCTAGTGCTGATTAAAAATCGCAGAAGCTTCGGGGAGCAAAAAAGGAAGCATAGTAATTTTTCAATCTTTGTATATAAAGCTGAAGGTATGTTTGTGTGTATGTGTCTGTGTATGTTTGTCCGGCTATACAAATCCACACTGTTGAACCCACTGCTACCAAATTTTGCATGGATACCTAATTTGTCTGGAGTAAGATTGTAGTCTATGTTTGTATGCAAAAAATGTACTCCTTAGACACCTTGATTTATTGATGCACTACTAGGAGGCAAAATTCGGAAAAGTGTCTGAAGCAAAATGTTCAATATGTTGGTTATTCCTTTAACATGTATTACTACTGTATACAGTGTGGGATATATTGACCCACTCCACGGCATTGCCCCACATCACTAAAGTGCATTTGCACAAGTAACAGCAACCTGGCTGTGCTGGCTCCTGTGCACAACAGGACCTCAATACTGCATTTTGGCAGCAACACACTTCAGGCAAGATGGAACAAGAGGACACACTGAAACATATGCCAGTGTGTTCTGAAACATATATGGAATCACATGGAAAGGCAGCACTGGATTGCTGCAAAAGCCAAAAATCCCCTTCAAAATGAAACAAATGCTACTTCCATCTGTTCATTCTGAAATCACTATGATTCAAAAGGACCTTTCATGCCCAGGATATTTCATTGTGCTTTGCCAAAACCAGGCATAATTCCTGAATGAAAGGCCCAGTCAAACCAACTCTGAGAGAAATCAATAAGCACCTTCATGAACACACGTTTATTTTTTTCCAAATGTATCCAGGCTCAGCAGTTCAAAGGGACTTTAAATCTCTGAGCCAGGACAGTGACAAATGTATCTATGCTTTAGATACAACTCCTACATTCAAGGAAATGACTACAGCTGCAAAGACAGTATGGGCATCTGAGGGAGCTGCCAGACCGAATTTAAAGAAAGAAATGCTAGCAGCTTTTTACACATGCCGAAAAATGGGCTTTGCTGACTGAAGAAAAAAATGGCCTGTTTAAAATAAATTGTTGAATGAAAGCATGCTTACTTAGCAATGTAAAGGGATTATGTTAGTGGTGATTACACACACATAGGCTATCTTCTTTCACAGCTTTGTTTTTATTCAGGACCCACAATAAGAAATTAAAGAGTTTAAAACACATGGGCTGCATTTGCAAGCTCTCAGAAAAAACAGTAACTCCAGTTGCCAGCCATGAAACTTCCCCAAGGAAGGGAGACACGCCATAAATCCAGGACACGTAAGTGAAAATTGCCAGCTTGAAAAACTTTGAATGGGCCAGGACAAAGAAAGTTCACAAGCTCGTCAGACATTCGTCTGTGCTCCAGGCTGGGACGATAGAAGTCCTGGGACACTAACCTGTCAAGTATAAAGGGGCAATAACACCTTCAATTAAGATGAGAAACCCCTACCTTGCCTTGAAGTAAATGACAGTTGGCAGCAGTTTAAGTTGAGAAAAAAAATGATCTAGTGACAATGGACTGCCTTTTGGTGCCGAAGAATATTTTATAAAGAAATGTTAAAGACTTTTTTATTATCTCTGAAGCAATAATTAGTAAACATGTAAAAAGTTTGCAGTTTCAAAACTAATTTTATGGGCTTTCTTTTAAAACTTGGTAGAACTCATTGCTGCATGGGGAACATAAGTTAGAAAATATGACAGATTACAAGGAAAGTATTAATGTTGCAAACATAACATTGTGTGCATACATCCCTGGGGAAAATTCACATCTGTGTATAAAAGAGTGGAATTTTAGGCCAAACCTTTCATGTTTAAAAATACCAAAATGTATCAAAAAGGCTAAACAAGGTTGCACAGACTGCAGGATTGGACTGATATGTGCTGCACATAATATGTAACCTGTGTGTATAATTTGCCAATCGGTTGCAATTGTATAAATGTATGTTTTTTGCAAAATCAGATTTTCAGTAAAGTAAATGTGGGAGTACTTGGTCATTGTAAAACCCACCTCATAGACCTGACATCATTCCCTTGGAAATCCAACCAACTGGGAGCAAGGCGGAGACTAGCACCCCTGCCCAATCCAAGTAGTTTAGGGGCATGCATAGTTAACCGTGCCCAGCCTATGCTTTGATCATGTCATTTTACACTATAAATAAGGGTCCCTCACAAGACTCTAGACACAGACACTCTTTCTGATTTCCTGTGCTGCCTTCCTGTACCCGTCATCTATCCAAACATCAGATCCCAACTACAAGGCCAAAACATTGCTGAGCCTACACCAGGCCCATTGCAAAACCCAAGCATTGCTGATCCTGCTTCATCAAGGTCTCAAATTCTGAAAACAACTAAAATTCACAAATCACCGAAGGGAAACGATGTGGTGGGAAGCATCCAGATTGGCTTGCTGCCATTCAATGCATGCTGCTGCCATCCAGCCACCAAGATGACCTATATTATCCAGTGACCAGAATTGCCAGTCCAGAAGTTCTACCCGGTAACCGGTCCATGCCCAGCTGCTCCTGTCCCGCTGATTTTGTCCGGCTGTCCTTTGTTAGACCTGATCCGTGTCGTGACCAAAACGTACACTGTCCAAATCCAAACACTAAAAAGTGGACTGTGAGTATCAATAGGAACCATATAAAAGCATAGCGTGCCTTGCCTTGCCTGGACTTGTCTTTAGTTCCCCTCTCTAAGTCATCCTATCCTTATCCTGATAACTTATAATATTGTCAGAATCATTCTTGTCACCCTCCCTTTGATTTCTAGTGCTCACGCCATCTCTTAGTAATTTTGTCTTGTAAAATCCTAAGCTATTACTCCTATTTCGAGTGATTAGTCGAGTTCTGCCAGGGGGGGCGCTGGGGACCTAGGGTTGAATTTGCGACTCAACCCTGAAGCTTACTGTGTCTCACTTTGGTGGTATAGACTGAATGCTCTAGTGTAGAGTAAAACTGTTCTTGTCCAAAACTGATTTCCTTTCCTTTTTCACGGCATCCGATTACTCAAAACGTACCTCACTCTATTTTGCATAACTCACTCAATTTACCAGCTAGAGACCTATTTTCCCTTCCATATTGTACCTATGATCTATAGCTACACCCCAACAATATTTCACCCATTTTTATTAAAAATTGATTGGGTGGGGTGGCCACCAGGGGGCGCACGGATGAGTTCCTCTCCTGCATGAGTTCCCGTCCCGAGGTCCCGAAAAGTGGAATGAGCCCCCACTTTTGGACCCCCACCGGGGTTAAAACTCGAGACGAAGGTCTATGAAGGTACGACCATACACGGGAGAAAACCCGGGTGAAAACGGCCCAGGCTTCCAGTAAATATTGCCAAGAACCCGTGGCGGCGAAAACGAAATTGGATGTGGCCTTGGTGCGGCCCGGAACTTCTAGCCTGCCGGGAGCGATTACTGCGCTGACACCAAGAGGAGTATGCACCTGAGGTTGGGCCCCCACATCTACGCGACACCACTCCTGGATGCGAGGACCCCGCGGAACAATCGGTGGGATGCAGTAGTGGAGAAAGGGTCAGAAACAAGCCAGGCGGTGTGAAGCCGGACGTCCCGCTGGGACAACAAAGGCACGGGCCCTGTGCTCCCTCTTCTGCTGAGTCGTACTCCCGCGGAAGGATTACTTTGCCTCCCCCAGCAAGGAGCACAAACCAAGAGAAGTAAGTGATTCCCGCTGGCCCCTCCATCGCTTGGCCGTAGCGCACAGAGCCTTCAGCTCGAAACTGCGACACAACTGATTGCGGCCTTGCCGGCGGCCTATGCCCTCAGGGAACCCGCGAACACGAATATAGGCAACGCGCTACCTTCCAGACGTGTGGTGCCCTTGGGGTTTCTTGATAATTAGACCAATCGACACTATCGAGCCCTCCAGGGAGAACCCGACCCTCCCTAAAGCGACAACGAAGAAGTGGGCACACAATGGGGGCACTTTGCGTCTGATCTGTGGGCCCCCACGTGGAGGTGTCCGCGGGACCTTGAGAGACTATGAACAACCCCGCTCCCATCATTCTCAAGACGATAAGGTCCTTGCTCGGACTGTAACAATAAATGCATCTCCCCCACAGAGGGTAAGGCCCCCGGAGACACCCTAGAAACGATCCGTCTCGGCCAGAAACCAATAAAAATAAGGGGAAAATTGGTCTAGGGGCGTGTGCCTCCTCTGTGGAACCAAGTTCTTGAGCTTCTGCACTTACGACGCGTTGAATCTGCAACACCAGGCGCATGAATGCCCGCCGGAAACTTGCCATATACGCACACGGATCAGCACCCCAAATTGATGTAGAGCCCACAATGGCCACATCATCAATTGTTGGCGCAGAAACCGCCGCGACAAAAGGAGATATTGCAGATTTACTGGTGGAAATAAGGAATATGGGTGCCAACATAGGAGGAAAAATCGATAAACTCACACAGCACCTTTACAACATAGAGGACAGGGTTGAGGGCGTTGAGAACAATCAGGCCTCAATTGATGTCCTAGAAACGCAGCTCTCCCACAGAATAACTGAATTAGAACGGAGGGAGCAAGAATTTAAACTTAAGATGGACGATTTGGAGAATCGCGAAAGACAAAACAATCTACGCTTTTTTGGGATTCCTGAGAAGGAAGGAGAAACAGAGGAGGACCTAAAAACGACCCTTCACGACATCATCAAGCTCCTCGTTGCGGACGACAACATTGATGAACCCAAACGTAACGCATTCACAGAGCGGGAGGCCCACCTGGAGGCCCGAGATCGGTGCTCGAAAGATTTCACCGGTATCAAGATAGGATGAGAGTGTTGGAAAAGGCAAGGAGTGGGGGCACCATTACCCTAAGTGGAGGCCAAATAACAATATATCAAGACCTCTCCACCCTGACACTAGCCCTGAGGAAAATGTGCAAGCCACTCATGACGTGGCTCAAATCTCGGGACACGCGCTACAGGTGGGGATATCCCATTTCTCTCTCCTTCGAACATGAAGGCACGAAGATCAGGTTGAGCTCTGAACAGCAGAACAAGGATTGCATCGCTGACTTACTAGGCCCGCAGGATTGCGAGGAATCCATTGACCATTCTCTTAGGAATGGGTCGGAATGGCAGACACAGGGCCCGAAGAGGAGGAAGGTGAAAGGTTCGAGGAAATACTGCAGAGGGAACGGTTCTCCAGAGGGGGGCAGTTAAGCCTCGATAAGTATAGTACTCTTTGCTTGAATCGACATTTGATAAAGGGACAACATGGTTGCTTTTTTGCTGAAATGTGATTGAGACTTCCACTCATCTTGCAGTATTGAGCTCACTCTGGGGGGAGGTTCTTGGGGGCTCATTAGTTATTTTGATGTTTACTCTACGAGGGGACCGTGAGGTAACGGTCTCCACTGGTGGTTCGGTCCAGGGCGAGTGAAGCTTACTCGGCCCGATCGGACGCCACCGAACTCAGGTACTGGGAAGGGAGGGGGGGTGGGGTCGGGGGACTAGGGCGTGTGTTGAATCAAATGTAAATTTAAGAATTATGAGCAGTGCAACAGTCATGTGGTTGTTTCGATACCAAGGAAGTGAGTTACAATGGACAGAAAATATGGATGGTCCTAGATCCCGTTGTTATGATGACCACTGAATCATACTGCAGGGGTGCCATAAGGGTGGGGACGTTGAATGTCAAAGGGCTTAATTCACCAACAAAAACATCACTTGTCTATAGAGAATTTTGCAGATCAAAAATTGACATCCTTCTATTGCAGGAGACTAAATATATGAAAGGAGAGGAGAGGGTGGTCCTGGGGAGGCGTTCCGGGATGGAGTTTTGGGGTTCGGGACCATTGGGGAGCGGGGGTGGGAATCCTCATTAGAAAGGCATTCGACTTCAAGATCACAAAGGTCTGGTCAGATGTTGAGGGCCGTGCCCTGCTGGTTTCGGGGACCATTGGGAATGTGTCCACCACAATTGCCACAATTTACTCCCCCAATGTAGGGCAAGTTAGATTTCTCTCCAAAACAATTCCCAAGATTATGCTAGAGTCAACAGGTCATGTCATCCTTGGGGGAGATTTTAATACATTGGCAGATCCCACACTGGATTAGAAACCTGGTAATCCAGTAACGCGTGATAAACTCAGAGGAGATCACGCTCAATTCAGGTCAATGATGGAGCTGTATGGACTGACTGATGTGTGGAGACAAATGCACCCTACAGAGAGAGCTTACACCTTTTTTCAGCCCCACACAACACCCTCACCCGCATTGACCACCTCTACTTCACAAGGGACCTATGCGGTAAGACTTCACACACAGAAATCACACCAATCACATGGTCTGACCACGACATGGTGATCGCTGACATGGTATGGGAGTCCTTGCCAGTTAGAGGTTGGAAATGGAGATGCAATGAAACCCTATGGAAAGACCCTGTCTTTAAGCTGGAAATGGAAACTGAGATCACTGAATGCTTTCGATTAAATGATACTGGGGAGGTTTCTAAGCAGGGTGTCTGGGATGCGGGCAAGGCGACCTGGAGGGAAATCCTCATGAGGGAGGGAGCCAAAAAGAAAAGAGAGAGGGCTCTGGTAAAAAATAGACTTCGAAGGGAAATCACTCAACTAGAAAATGAGGCGAGGGACGGGGATGTGCTAAACCATGAAAAAGCCTGCCAAGCACGGACAAAAAGAGAGGAACTCCGTCTCCTGGAACATGATCAAATAACTTGCAAACTCCTCTTCCTCAAACAAAAGTTTTATGAGAAAGGAGACAAGGCGGACGCGCTGCTGGCGGCCAGGCTGCGAGAACAACAGCAGAACGCAGAGTTCAGGAAATAGTTGATGGAGGCCCCAGCACACCGATAAGTAGTACCAACATTCCCGAAGCCTTTGCAGACTTTTATGAAGCCCTGTACACCCCAGAGACGGAACCGGATTTATCCGGCATTAGCTCCTACTTGTCTGAAAATTGATATGCCCAAACTGTCGTGCATTGAGTCAGAGGCCCCGTACGCCTCCGTAACTGAGGAGGAGATTCAGGAGGCCATAAAACGATTAACACTAGGTAAATCCCCGGGCGAGGATGGGTACACTGCAGGTTTTTACAAGACATTTGCCACACAGCTTACACCCTTCCTAGCCAAATTATTCAATGAAATCCTAGAGACCGGGAAACCTCCAGACTCATTTGTTAAAGCACTCATAACTGTCATCCCGAAAGAAGGGAGGGACCCCAAAAAATGTGGATCATATCGCCCCATTTCCCTGATCAATCTAGATGCGAAGATATACACAAGGGTCCTGGCTGCTAGAATTGAGTCATTCATGCCCCGCCTCATCCACCCCGACCAAGATGGCTTTATATTGGGCCGCCAGGGTGCAGACACCATGCGTAAGACCCTGCACCTGATACATGCTTCCCACAACTTGGATACTGATCCCTCATTATTTTCCATCGACGCAGAAAAAGCGTTCGATAGGGTGGACTGGGACTTCCTGATGGGAGTCCTTCACAAGATTGGTATGGGCCCTAAACTTAGGAAACAAATCCAGGCAGTCTACTCGAGGCCCACAGCTTCGGTATTTGTAAATGGGACATATTCTAGGTGGTTCCGGTTGAAGCGAGGAACCCGACAGTGATGTCCACTATCGGCCATCTTGTTTGCCTTATCGCTTGAACCCCTGGTGCATAAAATACGATCAGACGCCAGCATAGGGTCACACAGAACACAACTAGCATTATAGGCTGAAGACATACACCTTCATGTGGTCAATCCCACTAGATCCATTCCACGAGTTATATCTCTCCTTGAAGAATATGGCCAGTTATCAGGGTTTAAGGTCAATCGATCCAAATCCATATTGTTCCCCCTTCAGGGCACACCAGAGGCAAATGAAACAAAATATTCCTCCCTTGGACTGACGTTAGAACATGACGCTATGCAATATTTGGGGATTCAAATTACGAAACAAATAGACACCCTATGCAAGGCAAGTTTCCCAAAACCCCTTGCGAGATTCCATGCGGACCTAGCCAGGTGGGACAAATTAACCATCTCGTGGCTTGGCAGACTTAACGCCATAAAAATGACATGTCTCCCGAGGTTCCTCTATCCCTTTCAGATGCTCCCCATTAAAATTCTGGAACGATACTTCACCGAGGTTCGAAAAGCGACCCTTAAGTTTTTGTGGCAGGGGAAAAAGCAAGAAACGCCTACCCCATATTGACATTGCCCAAAGACAAAGGAGGGGTAGGCCTTCCAGATCTCAAGAAGTACTATGTTGCGGCTCAACTCCGAGTGCTCATCCCTCACTTACGCAACCATAAAGAGCCGCAGTGGATAGCGATGGACAACCACTATTTAGACCCAGCAACACTCTCGGAGTGGCTATGGTCCCCACGAAAAAGAGTGTTGAGGAAGACAAGGGAGCATCCGCTCTTTGCCACCTTATGGGAAATATGGAGAGAGGGTCCAGAGATGAGAGAAATCACAATGTGGCCATCCCCCTTGAGTCACCTGTGGTCCCCGTGCATTAATAACCACATCCCCAATGTTGAAAGATTCCAGGCGTGGTATGAGGCGGGGCTAGAGAGGGTAGGCCAGCTCCTCCGATGTGATTCCTTTAACACTCTCCCGGAACTAACAGTATCCCTCAATATAGGCGTGCTATCCACCTTCCATTACCTACAGATCAAAGGGGTCCTAACGAAGGCGGCATGGAAGGCAAAACTAAGTAGAGAACTTACCCCCTTCGAAAAACTCTTGGACTCCAAGACTGACAGGAAAGGCCTGATTTCCGCCATGTATAAATTACTCGTAGAAGCGGGTGGAGGGAACACACATAATCTCAGAACGCGTTGGGAGAAAGACATGGGGCTGGAAATCGATGATGACATGTGGGATAAATTGTGCCGCATGGCAACGCGCACATCCATATCGTGCCAATACAAACCCCATTCCATCAAACATTTGTATCGCTGGCAGTATGACCCCTATAAACTATCCAAAATGTACCAGTCATCCTACCCCCTCTGTTGGCGTGAATATGTGAATATGGACAAGTTGCGGACTATTGGCACATGTGGTGGGGATGTCCTAAGATTAAGATCTATTTGGGATGAGGTCTTGGGGTGGATTAGACACCTGGATGGGATTCAAAGGACGGTGGACCCTCATCTAGTCCTTTTCGGTCTAGAGAAAATAGACAACGAGTGGAAGAGAGTACAACGCTTGGCCCCCAATCTCTTGCTTGCGGCTCGAGCTTTAATAGCCACCAAGTGGAAATCAGCTATGACCCCAACTGAGACTGAATGAATTAATATTGTAATGAACATATGCACCATGGAAAAATCACTGCCTCACTCCACGGCAGGGCAAAACAGTGTGAGACCCTGTGGTCCGACTTTTTAGGCAAACACACATCAAACAGACATCCACCCTAGTCGGGATAAGGTCCAGTGTCCGTGAAGCTCGGTTGGGTCCCTCTCCTCTTGGTACTGTTCCCCTCCCGCCCTCCGCTTTGATCCTGTTCCCATGCTGTCAACCAGACGTCATCAAAATCAAGATAGGAAGCCCTCCCTATGGAGAGCCCCTGAACACATTACATCGAAAACATTTCTGTGACGAAGAGCACATGACCATACAAGCACGACTCCTTGGTAACACGACTTCCTAGTCCATGGGGGGTGTGGGTAGGGGGGAAAGTGTAAGAGAATGAAGAAAACAGGAAATCTAAGTAGAACATTTTTACTGTTATTCAGTTTGGTTTATGGTTACGAAGTTGTGCAATGTACTCTGGTTTTATTTCCACCTGTTTAACATCTATGAATCCATATGTAACTTTTTCCTTTGTTTCTTTTCCATTGAGAGAACTGTTATGTGTAAAAACCTAATAAAAACCAAATAAAAAAAATAAAAAATCGATTGGGTCATTTCATGCGGGAATTGCAAAAGTTTGGAAAGGATCCAACATATCATTTGCTGCATTCTGTGTTAAACCTGCCACTCAATTTTCAAACTATATGCTCTTGCTAATCCATTGCCTGTGATTGTTGGTACTTGTACATTGTTGCTGTAGTGAGGAATAATATTTGTTTCAAGTTTTTTACACACATTCATTAATTCATTCATCAATTTCCGAGTGTCATTTTTAGCATTGGCAGGATTTAAAATCTGTTTTTTTATCTTGTTTGGGGAGGGAATGCTGGATTTCAATTCTGTTTTCCATTTGTCATGCCTGATTAACTGCTGCTTCTGTTTATCCACTCAGAATTGGTTATTTGTGGGTTGAGGGAACATGGCAGGGGGAAATTCTAACTTGAGTACTATCTTTCCTAAACTCAAAAGTACTTCTATATCCGGGTGTTTTGTAGATGTGTCAATAGAAGGTTAAACTAAGTGCATTGCTTACATTCCTATTGTTCTTATCACCCCATTGGTGATTGCTGCCCCATATTATAACGTGTATGATTTCTTTAGATTTTTTAATTAAATAAATAAATATAACATTTTATCAACCAGCCTGGTTCATGGTTCATGGTCCATTGTGACCCGGGGTATTTGAAAAGGGGGTGTGATATGAGTGGTGTATCATCTCAATATTGAATCTAACATAAAAGCATAAGCATTTCAAGCGTGCGCTCCATACTAGGCCGAGACTAAGGCGTGCGTCGCCTGATTGAAATCCTTAACAACAGTTCAAAAGTGTTTATTAACGCATTTTAAAGGGAATTAATAAAAAAAAGATGTTCTTTTTTTATCTCATTATTCCGAATATGGGAAATGGCAAGGTTACAGTTTACCAGAAGAGAAAAGAGCACACTCAATTCATCTTTCTTGGGCATTTTCTCATATTTGTTGAAGCCATTAAGTGACTGAAACATGGCGCACAAAGAACAGTAACACGACTTGCCGACTAGATGACAAGAGCAACGTTCTCTGGGGCAAATGAGATGCCTTTTCTTTTCTTTTCTTCCATTACCTTATGCTGCTGTGTCATTTGATTTAATGTGGTTTGTCTGAATTTGTATTTTTTTGTGTTATTTAACATCTAATTTTTAATTTTGAGCATATCTTAGTTATATTATTACTATCAAGATAAAAATGGAGAACATTCATGCAAATTATTTGTAGCCAGTTTGGCATTCATGTGAACTGACAGCTCCTTGGAAAGACTTTACTATTACTTAATATCATGGGAT
Organism: Ambystoma mexicanum; assembly: GCF_040938575.1. Classification (NCBI taxonomy): domain Eukaryota; kingdom Metazoa; phylum Chordata; class Amphibia; order Caudata; family Ambystomatidae; genus Ambystoma; species Ambystoma mexicanum. The sequence continues at coordinate 448,024,741 of NC_090941.1, read as the reverse complement.
AGTACCATAGATCCATCGGTGGGATGCCTCTCAAGACTTAGCAAGCAAATGGTGATAGGGCCTGAGGATGTGGGAAAAGAAAAGGAGAAGATGGAGGGACGGCAGTGGAACATGAGCAGTCAGCGTCAAGGCATGAATAATTTGAACATGAGGATCCAGCTATGGGGCAGTACGGTGAACATTGGAAGGAGATGAAACACATGTTGGTGGAAAAGGGGCAGGAAGAGGAGGAAAGTGGCAAATTCCCATGTTGGTTAACAAAAAGACATACTACAGCTGCTCAGACTGCACATTTACTGGGTGGCAGCTCATGAATTCTATGGTGACTCTCAGAGGTGTTTCTCGCGCAACTCTTCACTTACTGAAGCAGTATTGTTGTAAACTATGACCCCTACCTATGAAAGAAGCATCAACAAGCTTAGCAACCACCATCCAAGCTGTTGAAGGACTGCAGCAAATTTATGCTGACCCATCCAATTGTAGGATTCCTAAATCAGTGAGAAGTGTGTCCCAGAAGCTGCCCATCTCCTGCCTATCACTATCATCAGTAGTGCTCACATGATTTGGGGTAGAAGGTGAAGCTAGGAAGAAGAATGCACTACCGATGGTGAAGACAACAATAGTCTCCTGTTGGTTTATTCAGATGCTGTTTATTGTGTTTTATTGTGTTCCTGCCTTTGTTAGTTGTTTAATTTTATTTCCATCACTACATGTGTTTTTCTTTGGATATTTTCACAAGGTCTTGTTCTTATAGGTTGTCGGATTTCTCTTGCACCTAGAAGACAGTCATTTTGACGCCAAGATGCATTTAGTGCCTCATGTATGCAGCATTTGAATTGATCATGCCCTGCCAATCATGGCCCTTAACATGTTAGAAAGTTTGATCCGTAGTAGGTGAACAAAGCTCTACCTCAGTGAATGATGAACTGTGTAGGCTTCATTGCTTGGTTGATTCCCCAGTAGGCAGTATACCAGCTGCCACTGTTTTGCTTTAAAAAATGCCCTGTCCAATGCGTGGCTGTGACTGTTGCTATACTACTTGTTGTCAGTGTATTGGTGACTTAGCCCGTCAAAAATGTTCTAAGTAGAATTAGATTGGCCAGCAGTTGTGATCTTCAAGTTGTGCTATATAAATGTGTGCTGCCCCGCCAATTGCAGCTAATTTCTTGCAGTGTATGACTGACTGAGGTCCGAGCAGATCTTCTGGTGCATGGTAACCACTTCCTTCCAAATCTGGCAATTGACAATGAAACATATCACTACAATGCAAAGGACATGCACACATCAAAGACCATGCATTGTCTAGCCAATAGGTGGGACATGTAGGATATTTTGTATAGATTTGGGGCCTAGCGGTATTTTCTTACCACCAAGAATAAAAGTAATTTAGCAACAATCACTCCTTGCATTCAGATTGGGTTTGGTATTATAGTGGTATCGTGGCTATGCATTATTTCAGTGCACAGATACATTTAGTTGGCATGCATTTCATTGTGGTATAGTGATGAGCATAATTTCTTTGTTTTATTTGTGGCCCCAACATACAAAACCCCTTTCTTTTGTTTAGACTGTTCTTGTGATCTCTAGAGGCCTCAGGCTTCTACATTATTCAAGAACACCACATTTTCATATGGAGTGCCACATATGGCTGTTATCATTGATTTATCTACACCAGTGAGCTATGCTTCCATAAAGTATTCACAATAACATGTGGTATAATCACTAATTTATTTACATTAGTGAACCTATTTCCAGAGGCCTCTTTCTCTGCTGACTCATGTACGTCCAACTGACTATCAGATTGTGTTCCACTCAGAAGTCACACACACATACACTGAGTGGAACCACGCACACAGCTATTTATAATTACTCATAACATAACTTTTTCCACATGGGATGCTTGACATATATTACCTAATAACCTCCCCTTTTATCAGGTGATATGGGCTAACTGTACCAGAGAAAAACAGAAGCAAATAGAAGCCTTTACACGGATTGTGATTTACATCAGTTTCATTTAAAAAATCATAATTACCAGTTTTGCGAGGCAGTCTTTTCTAGAATAAACATAAGAGAAGCAATTGCAAAATACATGACATTTCATTAGATTCTTTGCAACAATAAAAAGAACAGTGCATCAGTTGACTTGCATTTCTGAATAGCAACATTAGAATGCAGCTATCGCTACGCTGCCTGACTGAAATAGCTTTCATTCACACACCGCATTCTCGCTTTGTGTAAGATAATTACCAGCAAAATTGTAGCAGATCAGCACGCAAACTCTCTGGACAGTTCGCTTTCTTTAAATGGCTCGGGGCTTCCTTTTGGAGCACCCGGCGAGGACATGCAGTTCCAATCTGCACTCTCTGGTCCTCAAACCGGTGCCAATTGACTGGAATCTCCAGCCTGTGAAGGTCAGCAGTATACTGGAACAACGCCCCTCAATCAGGCAGCCCCACAGCAACTCCCCTCAGGCTTCTCCCCCAAGCTGTGTAAAAATGTCCACTGCCTTTCTCTCTCCCCGAGATTCTTCAGGAAACCTCTGTTACAGCCCCTAAGGTGACGTGTCATCAATCAAAATACACAATAATCTATCCTCCTCTTTCAACAATGGCTTGGCTTATACGGTTTAGAAACTGTATCTACTCATTTTCTGGCATGCAGATTTCGCATCCAGCTAACACAGTGAACAGAGAAAAAAATGAATCCAAGTGCACATTTAAAATGACTTTCAGAGCCTGTCTTTTCCACCTCATTTTGCACTGGAAACACATTATGATGTTATTTGATTAGAATCATGTTAGTACTGTTAATTATATAAGTTCATTAATCCTCTAATGTGTCTCCTGCAACAAAGGCATTTCAGGTGAGAGAAAAAAGAAAAAGAAAAATGGTGCGTTTCTAACAGTGAAAAAAATGATGTGTTTTTTGACTGAGTAGCCTGTCTTCATTTACATTTTCATATGTTACACCGGCAACACATGGCTTGCTGTACCGCATTATAGCAATACATTGCAGTGGTGCTGCACCCAAAAACACGCTATATATTGATCCCATGTAGTGGTGCTGCACTCCAAAAACACGCTAAATAATCTGTGGTGCTGCACTCCAAAAACATGCTAAATAATCCTACAGACAGCACAAATGTTAGAAAGACTCTCAGTAGCAAAAAAGCAAAGCTGCAGGCTTCATGAACTTAGCTATTATTCAACCACTTCTTCCATCCTCTCCCTGAATGTAGTCACTTGGAAGTTTGCATACACTTGCTGTCCCCTATTGTGACTTAAGTAACCAGACCGCTTGTGTTTAGTAGGGAAAGGGAAGCTCAAATAGTGTGCAGACACAGCCATGCACTCAATGCCCTGTCTACGTTTCAACATTTGTATTCTTTGGCAGACTTTTTGGGCCATGCACTCAATGCCCTGTCTACGTTTCAACATTTGCATTCTTTGGCAAGACTTTTTGGGCCTAAATCACAGAACGTTTATCGCAGATCAAGTGAGTTTGCACTGCAAAAATACACTTTTCAATGGGCCTAACTCACAAAGTGGAGCAAAGTGACTTTGCACTGCAAAAGTACTCAATGAACTCTGCTAAACGGGTCTAATTCACAAAAATGCACTCAGTCCACGCTCCTAGTTGTTTTTCTAATAATTAATTAGACCCATTTCTGCAGTGCAAAGTGACGGTGCTCTCCAAAAATACACTTTGCACGGCTCTGTTAATTAGGCCCAGTTCAACGTGTTTGTTGACTGTGCAAAGTCACTTTGCTCTGCGCTAAACATTCCACGAATTAGGCCTTTTGTCTCTAAATCTGATCTCATGCCTGTCCTACTTTGCAAAGTACCCTTTCAAATAACAACAGTTGAGGATTGCGTTGTACATAATGTGGAATTTGAAATATCACAGTGGTGATCGACAATGGAAATGTGACTATTTGAACAAAAGGCTACAACAAAAGGTCCATGGACAACATTAGCACCATTTTAGAAGTGAGAAGCCTTCTGTTATGTCCTCTTTGGTATCTCTATGAGTTTTGGGATCTGATTCATGGAATCCGTGCATAAATCCTGCAAAGCCCTTCGCAGCGAAAAAGTCTGCGCAGCCCTATGAGCAAACTTTCCTCTGCGTGCTCCGCGTATTTATGGATTCTAAAGTGCATTTCAACCAGACTCACAAAAAATTGAGCTTCTAGAGGAACGCCCACAACACGCCCACACATAAACCAAAAACATATCTGTAGACCAACCTTTCCGTAAACCTCTGCATTCAATTCTGACCCAATATCCAGCACCCCGGCGACACAGTGCAAGGTCCCCCGTAAGTAAAGGCTGCACCCCAGCCAAACTGTGTGAGGTCCTACGTAAGTAAAGGCTGCACCCATGCAATTCTGCGTGAGGTCCACATTAGGTAATGGCCGCAACACAGCTAAAGTGTGCAAGGTCCCATACAAGTAAAGGCTGCACCCAAGCTAATCTTCTTGAGGTCCCTCGTTAGAAACAGCTGCACCCCTGCGGGTCTATGCAAGGTCCCCCATAAGGAATGGCTGCACCCCTGTGATTCTGCGTGAGGTCCCCCGTAGTAACGGCTGCACCCCTGCAAAACTGCAAAACATCCCCCCTACTCCCAATGCACCCAAACTGTTGACATATACTGTTACTGCATAACAGCCCCCTTAAGCCCAGACACAACCCACCAGCCCCCCTCACCTCCGTCTCAGGCAGCCCCCTGAAAATACACCCATATCTCCATACATCCCTGACCTCTGCCTCCACCCCCAGGCAGTCCCCTGACAGTACAACCCCCTTCACACAATACCCTGACCTCCGCCATCACCCCCAAGCACCACCTCTGGTCCTGACAGCACCCACCAGGCCCCTCACCTCTGCCACTACCCCCAGACAGCCCACTGACAGTTCACCCCACTCCTCACACACCCCTTTCCTCTTCCTACATCCACAGGCAGCCCCCTGACAGTACACACCCCTCCCCACATACCCCTGGCCTGCACCTCAGCCCCCATGAAGGCCTCTGACAGTACACCCCCTCCCCTTCATCCATAGCCTCCACCTCCACCCCCAGGAAGCCCCCTGACAGTACACCCTGCTCCCCAAACACACAACTTTGATCCCCGCCTCCACCCCAGGCAGCCCCCTGACAGTACTCCTGGCTCCCCACACACTCCTGGCCACCGCCTCCGCCTCCAGGCAACCCCCTGGCAGTACATCACCCTCATCACACACCCCTTGCCTCCACCTCCACTCCCAGACAGCCCCCTGTCAGTACTCCCCACTGCACACACACACCTGGCATCCGCCACCACCGACAAGCAGCCCCTCAGTCCCTGACACCACCCGCCAGTCTCCCTCATCTCCGCCACCACCCCAATCTGGCCCTGCCGCATTACACCCCTACCAGTCCAAAGTTGACCAACAATTCACCTCAACTCCACTGGCCTTCCTCCAACAAGAAGTACACCAGCTACATATCCTCCCCTAGTCTGAACAACTGGGGGCACAGCTGCAGAAACATGTCCATAGTTCATCACTGGATTCCCTGGTACATCACACTCAGTTGCTTAGCAGCAGGACAGCAGAATGTTGCACAGCTACCATGTGAACACACCGTTTACATGTGACATAGTAAAGCAATGAAATGCAATGTGACGTATGAATGTGCACATATGCCATTGTCGCGAGCTCAGAACTCAGTAGGTAACTGGCCTAGGAGGACACATGTCCAAGACATAACTGATAAAACAGAGTCACATGTAATGTGTGTGCATAGACCAGGTCAAAATCAATGAAAGAAGGTAGTCAGGTAGGAAGGGATAGCTGTCAACGCCCCTGCAAGTAACATAAGTTGAACAGGTATTTGTTTGGGTGTGTGAGCCAAGGAAATGGATGATGCATACAGGCAGACTTAAAGAATCATTCATGTGAAGATGTAGCATTTGACATGAGAGCATCATCTGGGGGATAGGCAATGTGTGCAGGTGGGTGGCTATGCTTTGGGAGGGCCACACCTACCAATAACAATGGTGCAAGTGATGAGTGTATCCCAGAGGTGGCAGTGGAGGAGGGGGCAGGTAAATGGGACAGTGCACAAAGACCAACTGAGAGTAGTGAGAGTAATGCACATGCCAACTGGACCAGTTAGAGATTTGTGATGCTGTGACAGCTCTGCACGAGTAGCTTTCACATCATCACGAATCGTGGCCATCCCCCTCACAAGACTAGCAAGCAGGGTGTGCAACATCTCAGAGGTGATCTCCATGGGCCCAAGGGGGGTCTTGGTTTAGGTGGAGGCATCCACAAATATGGTCATTGCTGCATCAAATGGACCCGGGACAAGGGTTGGGCAGCTCCATTCATTGTGCACTGCACATTCTCCTGTCCCTGGCCCAGGGGTGCCGCCTGAATGCCCTTCTGGATGCCCTCACCAGACCGCCTGTGCTGCCCTTAACATGCCTCCTGCCTCACCACCACCATCTCCCTGGATGACTCACCAGATCCTTCCTCCCTGGATGGCCCCTCGTTTACCAAACCTTGACCCACAGCCACTGAGGAGTCCCCCACTACAAAAACGTCTTGAGACATACCCCCAGCAGCTCAGCCTGGTGTCACATGCCCTCCCCTAGCCAACTCTTCCTCAAATGAGGTGGTCTCATTTGTGACTGGCTTGGGTGTGTGCTTTAATTTGGTGGCCCGATCCCTGCCATTTAGCTCCACAGTGGTGCCCCCCCCCCTCTTCTTGAGCTGCAGCAACTGTGGACAATGGGACAAGAAACATTCAAATCAGTCCTTGTTGTCTGTGCTTTTGTGGCATACACAACATTAAAACCACCAATCATGTAGCATGTTGCAACCATGAATTGACACACACACAATGCACAAACACATGTGCGTGCCCCTGTCAACTGCAAGTCTACTGTTGCATGAATGTAGTGTGACAGATGAATCACAGTCATGGCACATGCACATGTCAACACAGCACATTGTTGTGTGGCCACAAACACATCACAAAAAACATGGTACGCCACTATACCAATGACCATACAACACAAGCATTACATGATGTCAGGGCCATGGGAACTGCACTAGGGCACATGCTAATGCAAACACAGTTGCCAACATGCATATGTGACCTACAAGCAAGCAACATGTACCGCCATGCATATCTGTGACCCAATGACCAATGTGTGTGGCCCAGTGCCAGAGGTGGCAAAGTTGCTGCAAATACATTCTATTGTCAAAAAACATATGGGGAAACAGATATCTTCAGGGTAGCACACCGCTCTACGCAGGGGTGTTGCTAGGTCTGGAAAAGACCCAGGGCTACGCTAAAGTCGGGACTGTCAGGACTGGGGGCTAGCTAGCCTTTTGGTTGTAGCTTCTGAGATTCTATCCTGGGATACAACCAAAAGACCAGGGGCTATAGCCCCCTTAGCCCCCCACCCCCCTAACAACGCCTCTGGCTCTACGTAAGGGTGCAGAGCCGCATGTAAATGACCATAATAAAGAAGGCAACACTGAAGGAATGGGTACAATAGTTATACTCATTCTGGATCCTTGGTTTCCTAAGTTTTCAAAGGACCTGTGACCCTAAAATGTGTGGAGGAAGGTTTGCTTTAGTTGGCACAAAGTCTCAAATCTTCCTTCACATGCGTGTGAGAGATATACACATCGTGGCTTAGAATGTAGAAAAACAATTCTGTGGTGCTAGTCCTGGTCATGCTAGTGAAGTCCAAATGTATTGTCTAGGAATGTTATGAGGACTAAGACATTACTCCCACTCTTGCACTGACACTCCGAATGATCCTGCAGTTGGGGAATGTGCTGAGATTGTATTGACCGGTGAATGTCAGTCAATTGAACATTTTCTAGGGAGGCATTATCATTCATGACAACTATCACTGATATCAGAGGTTTTCTTCCCCCATGATTCGCCATGGGTGCCATGGATGGATAGCTACAGGGGAAAACCGTTGGTTTCCCTGACATAAGCACAGCCTCTACTTCACAACTTAGAAACCGAAGGCAGGACTATAAAAACCGTTCATCCTTCCTTCAAAGCAGACATACTAACATATTATTATTGTTTGTAGGTTTAAGGTAGGTAAGGACTGGTTCTCGACTTTGTTTTTGTCACTTTTCAAGATTTTCCCGTTAAATTACTTAGGACACCATAAGGCAATAACTCCTGCTGGTTGTAGACCCTGGCACTGTGGGTACTAATTGGTTTGCAGGTGACCCAGGAACTTCTCTCTGTTCCCAACCTTTCAAAGTTTGCAAGGCTTCAGCATATCATGCACACTGCACCTAATGTAGCCTAACTTCTTCTCTACCTAGATACAGAAAGTTATGAAACCACGAAAACCCGTATTTTAATGTTGGTGGAATGTAGAAAGTGACCGGGTATAGTATTACTATATGAAATACTGCTAGACCTGTAAGCAGACAGACAGACTTCAGTGGCGGCTGCTATCGTAGGGCGGCTGGGCGCCGCCCCCCCAGAAAAAAAGAAAAAAAAGAAGCTAAAAGAGATTCAATCAGAACTTCTCTGATTGAATCTCTTTTAGCTTCTAGTGCTGCATTTCCTTTGCCAACAGCGCGGGGGCGCCGCAGATCCGGTAAGTACCCCCATTCCCCTATGTTTGTTTCTTCTGTTTGGGCCCAGGGACTCGGGGAGTGTTACACTTACTTACGCTCCCCTCCCCGGGCCCAAACTCTGTGGTCCACCGCGACCATCCACCACGGCAGGCCAGGCCCAGTCAACACTGAACGACGTGTAGGCCAGGGCCTACACATCGTTCAGTGTTGCTGCCAGTGCCGAGCTGACTGCCCAAATCGGGCCTTGGTGGTAGCATAGCGGGCCGCCCGCTATGCTACCACCAAGGCAGGGGCAGACTTGGTGGTAGCGGGCGGGGGGCAGCCTGTTCCTACTTTGTTTTTACCCCTGGTCTGTACCGGCACTGCCGTGGCCCAAGGGCCTTGCCTTGGGCCAGGCCAGGCCGGACCAGGCAAGGGCCTAGGCCCAGGGCAGGCAGGCGTGGTGCGCTGCTGGCTGCAGTGCTGCATACTCAGCCGTGGCCGGGCGACCACTCCCCAGCCGCATCGCATCTGCTAATTGTGGCGTTTTATATAAAACGGCACAATTAGCAGATGCGGTGGTCACGCGGGCCGCAGCTGGTAGTTAGTGGAAGAGTGCGAATGTTTTGTTAGCACACGTGAATATTGATGGTGTGGGTATATGCCAAAGCAGTGATATTCACAAATATATTTTGTAGGCCCGGCCGGAGTACGTAAACGAAGTAAACAAAGTCCTCGGCGCGGGTGTTTTTTTGTGAGCAGGAAACGCATAAAAGCAGTGTAAGTCACACATGCATTTTGTAGGTGTGAGAGAAGTCCAACACAGTCTTAGTGTGGGAACGCCAAAGCAGTATTAGGCAATAGGCACCAATGGATTTTGCAAGCCTGGGAGTACATGAGAGCAGTCTTTGACACCCGTTTCTATCGCAGTCCGGTGCAGTGCAAAGGCAGTGTTATGTTATGCACATGTGAATTTTGCAGGCGTGGAAGTGATCCAAAGCGGTGCTAGGCAGCTGTTAAGTAGGTTTGTAGACAGAGGCGCATGCAAAATCAGTCTTAAGCACAGTTGCTTTTTGTAGGCTGAAAGCAGCATTAAGCAGCATTAAGCACAGGTTAATCTTGTAGGTGTGTAAATACAATAAAGTCATGTTAGGAACATTTAGATTTTGTAGGTAAGGGAGTACATGACAGTAGTTGTAGGCACACATGCCTTTTAGAGGTGGGGCGAGTGTGAAAGTGTGTTAGGTACATATGTGTTTTGTCTTTGTGGTACGCAGTGTTATGTACCCATGCATTTTATAGGGAGGGGTGTTACACACAAGCATTTTGTAGGTGAACTATGTATGTGATTTTTCTTTTTTTCTCTGCTGCTTTTTATGTTTCTCCTCCTGTACATTTTTGAGTTTTGCTTCAGTACTTCTGCTTTGGCAAATCTTTGCACCACTAATGAATTATGGTATTTTCCGTTTTTTGTGTGTATTTCAACTGTAAGAATTCCACCATATGGCTCGTGTTGTCTTTGTTTGTTTGTTTATTATTTATAGTGCGCATCACACCCTGAGGTATCTGGGCGCATTATAAGAATATGCTTTTTCGTAGTTACAGAATACAGAATAGTAAGTACACACAGTCGTTACACATAGAGGTATATGGTAAGCATAGTGATACACAGTTTAATCAGGAGGCAAGGTATGTACATGCAGAAGCAACACATTATATTACATTAGCAATGAGTGGGGATATATATAGTAGGGTACAGGGGAGGAGAAGTATCTATAATGGTGTGTCTTTAGAGATCAACCATAATTTGGTGTCTTTTCTGAATTTGTATATGGATTGGTCAGTGCGTAGAGTGGGGGGGGGAGGGTGTTCCATAGTTGGCTCTTTTTGAAGTGTATCTCAGAACCCTTAGGAGGCCAGGGTTGGATGTCCTGGTTGGTCTGATGGGCTTGTTTTTGAGGAATTTTTCTGCCAGGTATTGAGGGGCAGCGTTATTGAGGCATTTATAGGTCAGCAAAAGACGTACTGCTACTGTATTCACCAGGAAACAGAAATGTAAATATTGTTTAGGCACGGGTTAAAACTGGACAGTTTCTCTTTCTTCCACGTTTTGAATGCAACCTGCTGGAACATTATAATGTCAATTCCATTTAAAACGTGGATGGCAGTGGAATTAATAGACGGCTTTGTGCTACGGTGCATTTATTTATACATATTCTAAAAGGTGTACTGAATCTAATCCTCACGTTGCATATTCATTGCTTTATTTTCCAACAACTGCTGTCATTTAAATTGTCATGCGAGCCGGGCAAATCAGGGCCAGTATATAGAAGCGGCATCAGTCTGAAAACTTCATCAGGTTGTATCGGGGATCAAACAGCAGTAGTCGGGTTTGGTGGCCGGACACTTCACCACTGCACTATGTAACCTGATGAAGAATAATAAACAACTGAAGGTGAAATGGCCCATTTTGGTACTGAAAGTCCCATGTAATACATTTGTATTGGTTCTTGGAGTTTAACACCTTTTAACGTTTTCAAAAACACTATTACAAGAAAATATCCTCTCTTGGTTTTGTGTGTGTGTTGATTTTATGAAAGGCAAATGCCATTCGTCTGTGCAATTTGGGTGGCTATGCAAAACCAATTTAATGAAATGTGCATATTTTACCTTGATATGATAATTTCTGGCTACGTCTGTCTACCTTCACGCCTTCATCCCTTGTTGTGGCCAGGCACAGCTGTAGCACAGCTACACTTGACATTCACTTGCCAGGCACAGTGCCACTTGTCAGGCACAGCTGTAGCAGAATTAACTACCCATTGTTGTAGAAGCAGCAACATGGTGCAAGTTCCTGGGCATCATGATCTAATAGCAGTGCCTGGCAGAAGCTTACACCATGTATGCACAAGGCCAAAATGTTGGCTTTGTCAATGCTTGTGTTTGAACAGGATCTCAGCGGTTTTGCCAATGCTGTTTTTAACAGGACTTCAGCGAAGGACACACAGAGTGCTTCTAAATCGGGTGCCTGAAGGGCTGCAGCAAATTAATTTTGTAATGTGAGCTCCACAAAGCGCATTTTTAAAGCCCCAGAATGAAAACATTACAAAAATGTATATATTGCAGCGTTATACAACTGATGACTGGCACATGGCGGTAGTTGCTGGTACTTTCTTTATACATTGTACTAATGATTATTCTGGTGCAGCTTCAGTGTTACAAACAGTTAATCAAGCATCACACTTGCACACGTAAGAATAGTGTACAACCATTAATATGTAAAACCAAATGCTTTTTTCATATTTCGGTGGGTTTTTTGGACAGTAAATTGCACATTTTGTAGGCCATTTTTCCAAAGATTTGGAAAATCCCCCCTCACCTTGGTGGGGTGGGCTTGCACGCTGCGCGCACTCGCTGCTATATTCGCCCGGGGAAATTTACGCCCCACCAGCTTTCAAACTCACCGGCCGCCACTGACAGACTTATGAGGAAACCTAGTCGAAGTACTAGAACTCTATTGAGTCATAACCATCTGTAGTAGTATTGTTCTGCGTAATGCGTTTCACTGCCTTATGTATTTGAAAGTACCCCCCAAACATGTTCCCAGCGCAAAAAACGTCACACACAAAGACTGAATTCACTCCAAAGGAAAGCATGCTTTTTGAGCAAGTGCTATAACAGGCCTTTGAGAAAGCATATATGTCCTAGCTACTCCCAGGCACCTGGAGATAGAAGACTGGAGGGAGCAGATTCAACACAGGAGGAAGGACACATCATTCACAGGGGCACGCTCTAGCATTGGCTACTCAGCACGAGGGAATCCTGATCCAGTAAATCCTCAATTTAGGCTCAGTCTTTTCCAACCTGAAAGCAAACACAGAGGAAGAGTGGCAAATAGTGTATCCCAGCCCTCATCTTATTGTGTATTGAATGTATTGCTGCAGGGCACTGTGCATTATGCACAATTCCCCACACACCAGCAAACCATGGATGCAATTAGGGCTGACGTCCATATCCTTTCTAGTTTCCACAACATAGGACTGCCGCGGTATAGCAATCCTGTCTCCAGGGGCAAGGACGCAGTTCTTGCGAAATACAAAAGTCAGTACAAAACGAAGGTCCATATGACTTGTTATTCTGGTATAATCATCGTCAAAAACAATGACTCATTGATGCCAGAAAATGGCAGAAGGCCCAATTTATATCTGCACGAGCATGACCTAGAGTGTTTTGCCACTAACGTAGGCCATTTAATATCTAATGCAAGCCACTCTCCAAGGTAAAGAAGACTTCCCATGACACACTTCTGTTACCCTTTTCCCACTTCGCTCCATCTTCCAAGTTCCCTGATTCTCCTTCCCTCTCCTACTTGGGCACGGTAGTTAAATGCAGGCGCTCACACCACCATTGTCACATTAGTAAATCTGTTTAAAACTGCATGTAAAATGAGAGCATAGACAGTGCTGTACACCAGGATGTAGCATTGTCTCAGGCAACAACCCTTTATGGCAGGGTTCGAAATATAGTTTGGATAAGCAGGAGTTAAAATCAGCTTCTGGGTATCCAATATTAACCAATGACTGCAAATCTAACTTCAACATAAGATGAAAACATCATGCTGTCCATTATGTATGACCCTTTATGCTTTAAAAGTTGTATAGATGTACCCTAACGTGTATTTACAGATTGCCCCAAATGTGCGGAGTTACATTCACATAGGTGGGTTTGTGCAGTAACAGTTGGCCTGGGGAGCCAACAGTTGCTCCTGGTAGCTGTTGCTGTCAAGATAACCAGGCTCTTCTAGGCTACACGCAAGAGCTAAATAGCTCCCTACTCCCCTCAATTTCGAACCCTGTATGGACCTGCCTCATCAACACAAATTGTAACTCACTCTGAGTGCCTATACTGCATTGTTTACACAGCTTTGCACAACTTGGCAGTAAATAGTATGCTGTCGGTTTGCCATTTATGTAAATAAATTAGCATTTTGAATAGGTGTGCAACCAAATAGCATCCCTACAGGCAGGACCCCCCCTTTTTCTTGTATACAGTCATCAATATACACATCTAATGAAGTTATGATTCTCGCCTGGCATAGGGGTGGGGGATCCACCTGGTATTTAGTGGAACTTAGTGCTGCTAAACTGAGCATCCTCACCCAGCAGGTGACCCACGCATTTTTCAGCTTTGAAGCCAAACGTACTGCCCAGCAGGTCCTTTTTAAAAAGGGTCTCTCTCTTCCTGCAACAGTCCCTGCCACCACGTGGTAGATAAGTGTGGACCTTTTTTTGAACCTTTGGAACTAGTCATTACATAATATTTGGGCGGAGATTGCACAGTGAAGTGCAGTTGCAGCAGGCAGCACAGGATGGTCTTCAGAGTGGAGCAGTGAGAATGTAATCAGCCAGAGGCGTTGCAATGAGGGGGCTGAGGGGGCCATAGTCCGGGTCTTTTGGTTGTAGCCCCAGATAGAAGCTCAGGGGTTACAACCAAAAAGGCTAGCTAGCCGCCAGTCCGGACAGTCCCAAAATTAGCATAGCCATGGATCTTTTCCAGACCTAGCAACACCCCTGTATCAGCTCATATGTGGACTCAACTGTTTGGGGTGGTGCCATTAAACACCTCTATGGAGCCAGGGTTGGACTGGCTCCATCGGCCGGGCCGAAATTGGGCTAGGCCCGAGGGGGGGGGGGTTTCTACCCACATGCCTGGGCAGGTCTGGGTTTTTGTAATTATCTTTTTTTTATTTGATTACATTGTTTATTGGAGTCAGAGTGAGACGTCACACAACTGCCTGCAGTGCCGCCGGCCCGACCGCAGCCTCAGGCCACAGTGCGCAGTCAGAGACAGTGTCACTGTGTGTGCCTGGTTGCGGAAGGGAGGGGGGAGGGGCCTGCGCATGGCGCAGCAGTAAATTGATGCCATTCGGCCCATTCCCCTTGCCTGGGCCACGCCAGCAGGACGGCGTTGGTGGATCAACTGTCTGCCGCACTCTGGGGGGAGGTGGGTGGCTGGGCTGGGGCAGCATATAAATCATCAAAGCAAGGTAACAACGTTACCTTGCTTTGATGATTGATTTGCATGCATGATGTAATGTGTACATCATAAATTATGATGCATGCATCAGGCAGCATGCATGCAAAGTAGAGGGACGGGGGACAATGGTGCCGCCACTCCAGTCTCCACTCTCCAGGGGGCCGTCCGGGAGCTGGGTCCCACTGCCAGGATCGCTCAAGTCAGTCAGAGAGACAGAGTGTGCAATTTGCAAATTGCAAACCAAATGAACTAACATCTGAGCCAGGCTGCTGGAGCCTGGAGTTTGCCTGCAGGGCTGGGCTGGGTGGGGCCTGGCTGGGCCCAGTGGCTCGCACATTAAGTTGCTTTCAACTTTACAGGAAGCAACAAATGTGTTGAACTTTGCAAAGTTGAAATCAACTTGTTGTGCCTGCCTGGGGCCACTGGAACAACGGGTCAATTAAAATGTGGCTGCAGCAGTCTATGAGACTCCGAGCCGCCACCAGCCCCTCAGTCATGTCACGTGAATGACTATATTTTGGTTGGGCCTCTGACCCTGCTGATAGTCTACTCACTACAGACACAGGTCGGACTGGACTGGGGCTGCAGAGAGAGCCACTCACAGACTGACAACACCAGGAGCATGCGTTCAAGGGCCACGGCGAGTCGACTGGAGGCCGCACTGTCCACACAGTCAGGAGTCTCAGCCACTCCAGCAGTGCAGGCTGTGCAGCAGCAGGCTGAGGCCAGGGGCCCAGGGCACACACACAGGCGGGCAGCCCCCACACAGGCCACAGCCTGCCAGCAGAGACAACGAGACGGCCCTGAGCTGAGGTAGGGACTCTAAGACCCAGTATTCTTGTGTGGCATTTTGCTCTGTCGATTTCGATCCATTCATAGCCAAGGGTCACAACACCAAGAGGGCTCTAGGGCCACTATCGCCACTTTCGGAGGGCAGGGGCACGACGCCTACCAGTGCAAGGAGGCAATTGGTTATTGTTACTAAACATGTTTTAAAAATGTAATATACCTTGCGTAATACTCCTAAGTGAAGTGATCCACAGTTTTGTCTGATAAAGGAACCAGCGTGGGGTGCTAGATAGCCTGAGCCCTGACACTGCGTAAGTTAACTCGTATATGTGGGGTTCCCATTGTTCCTAATTCGGGCGCTTATTGGCTAGCATAGAGCTCCAACTCTGATGCTGCTCTTGCACTTAGGTTGTCGGCGTGGGGTGTGTGGGCATGTTGAAGCGCAGAGAGCGGGAAGTGTTCACACTTTTAGTACCAATGTGGCCGCGTTGGGGCTGGGGAGGTCTCCACCACAGGGTCAGGCATTAACTGAGTAATAGTAATCAGTGCCCCCAGTGTCAGCTGTGGTAGGGTGCCACACTTAAAAGATGGGCTCGTGTTATAGGCATTGTTATAACGGGTTATTAGCACCCTGTGTTTAGGGAGGGCGATGGAATTCCAATCTAAGAGGGAATCGCAAGGTTCGGAGCTTGGTTCAGGGAAAGGTCCTTATTGTGGTTTTGTGTATAGCAGAAATATTCTCTTTTTAGATTTGCTGAACTTGCCTGGCACTTGTTCATTAACCCCCTTTTCCCCACTCACTCTACACACGCCCTTCCTCCCCCACCACTGCTGTTTCAAAACTTGCTCGGGTGTGCTGTGCAGTCCGCTTTTGGGTATCAGAGACGGACTTACACTTTCTGGGGTGGATGGGCAGTGTTCACCAAAATATAATTAAAGCGAGCTGTGCCGATATAACTACTCGTGTGGAAAATGCAGCCAGTCATTTATTCTGAGAGAGTAGATTGAGACCATCAGTGTATTAACTTCTGCTCTCTGGGGGGGGGGTGGGCGGATAAATTAACCCTCAGTGGAATGGATTAAATACAGGCTTGCAATGTTGGCATGATCACATTAGCGGAACTCCCGGCATTTCCCCCAAAACTGTATGAGAGTGTTTTCAAAACCAATACTTTTTTCAAAGAATATGCATAAAGTGGCAGCTGTGATATTTGAATATGTTTGGTTACCGCCTAAGAAGGCTGTACATAGATAACACGAGAGTGGTACAAAAGAGAGAAGACCATGGGCCTCATTACGAGGTATGCCGGTAAGGCAAAAACGATGCCGGTGTGGTAATACCGGCATCGTTTACCGTCCCGTTGCATTCCGACCCGCAAACCCGGTATTAGCGGCACACTAAACAACGGTGCCGCTAATAGCGGCATAGGCGCATACACGCGCCCCTTCAGGGAGCAAATACCGGCATGCCGGTAGTAGGGGGTAATTCCAACCCACGCATAATTGAAAATACCGGCATCGTGAAGCCGGTAATCACGGCCTGCACGATGCCGGCCATACAGGCATCTCAGACCACCCACAAACAGCAAGCAGGATACAAGGCAGCTGCCACAGGTGCACACAATCCCCACAGGTGGAGTCAATGGAGGCTGTGCCAGTATAAACTGAGCACACCCACACACCACAACCCCCCCCCCCCACAGGTGTGGGCAATGTAGAGTGGCCCAGTACAAAAGGAGCACACCTACACACCACACCCCTTCCTACAACAAAATGCTAACACTAGCAGTTGCAATCATGGCACTGGAGGACATGCCTATACTGCTACAACTACAGCAACAACAGCAACAACAACAGCAACTACAGCAGCAACAACAACAACTACAGAAGCAACAACAGGCAGCACAGAGGAGACGCAGGAGGAGAAGGAGGGTTGGACAGGCCCAGCCATTACCACCAGCGCAGCCACCAGTGCCTCTTAGGCAGCCAACAATCCCTCGCACCAGACCCAGCCCATTCAACCTAACCCCTGAGCGGATCCACACTCTGTACCGGTTGGACCGTGACACCATCACCACCATAGTGGACATGATACAGAACGACATTGCCAGCCACATAGGAATACGCACTGCCATCCCCCCACTACTAAAGGTGGTGTCTGTGCTACACTTCCTGGCCACAGGCACCTACCAACACACAGTGGGCCAGCTGCATGGCATTTCACAACCACTATTTTCACGCATGCTGAACCAAGTGCTGGATGCCCTCCTGAAGCACACAAGCACCCACATATCCCTACCACGGACTTCCCAGGAGATAACCAAAGCCAGAGTAGGCTTCCATGCACTGGCAGGCATGCCCAATTGTGTCGGTGCCATCGACTGCACCCATGTGGAATTGGTAGTCCCCCATGCCATAGAGGCGGTGTACCGCAATCGCAAGCAATACCACTCCATCAATGTGCAAATGGTATGTGACTCCAGGAAGATCATCACTCATTGCTGCGCCCGATTTCCTGGATCAACACATGATGCCATGTTACTGGGTAATTCCACGCTACCCCATCACATGGAGCGACATGCCGGACCACGTGCCTGGCTGCTTTGTGAGTTCCACAACCGTCCCATGGCAGTGCTTTGGGGTACTGATGGGTGGGGATGCATAAGGGGGGGGGAGGAATACTGCACCTGGGTGGGAATAGCCGGTGATTGGAGAATGCATGCAGAGCCAAACACTCCTGACCTGAACCAGTCAAACGGTACATGACACTTCACTGGGCCACATATCACAAATAATGCATATCGATGAGAACAAGTAAGAGGCACAACCAGGCCACCATGGTGATGGCATGCAATGCATGAATTAACAGGATGGCAAGTGTGGCAATGTGGGCAGTGTGACCATGCATAGTAAATAATGAACAGCATGAATTGGAGTCAAAACATTGTTGCACTACCACAGCATATCTGCCACAGCATGCATGATTACACCCTGCATCATCTATTGAACGCCATCCAGACTACCACACCTCATGACAGTATAGATTACACCTAGATAACATTTTTTCATGCTTACAGGGACATGTGCATGGCCACATCAAATAGCTGCCGCCATGACTGTGCTCCCTGAATGTGGCAGTTCAGAGTGACACACACCTATTTGAATCTGCTTGCAGGTGATGGAGGATAGCCCTTGAGGCCGTGGCTACTCACCCCTGTGCGTAACCCGCAGAACAGCCATGAGGAGGAGTACAATCGTGTGCACACCCATACCCGTGTTGTGATTGAACAGACCTTTGGCCTGTTGAAGGGGCGGTTCCGCTGCCTAAGCAGGTCTGGTGGGACACTCCTATATAGGCCTGAGAAGGTGGCAAAGATCACCATGGCCTGTGCCATGCTGCACAACATGTGCGTCCAGAGAAATGTACCACTGCCACCTGACATTGACATGCATGGGCTGGGTGAGGATGATGAGGATGGAGACGGAGGTGAAGTAGCCCCCCTGCCAGTACGTGATGCACGGGATGGTCATGCTGTATGCCAAGCACTAATTCACGAATACTTCTGAAACACAGGGACTATGAAATACTTGTTTCAGTCAGACACTGGGCCAATGTGAACATGCACACAGGGAATGTTGGGAGTTGGACACTGAACACCGTACCACATTAAATGGATGCACACAAAAATAACAATGTCCAGCCATGGATTTTTCTTATCACAACGTGTGTATTATTTACAACAGCAAAAATGTGACCACTCCCCCTCCCAGACACCCCCAACAAACTCCCTGACCCCCCCAACAAACTCCCAGTCCCCCCAACAAACTCCCTGACCCCCCCAACAAACACCAACACCCCCAATAGACTCCACAACCTTGTGTCCCACTACCATCGTCCCCCTACACTACTTCCGGGACTTGTTCCTGTCCAGAGGCGGCATTTCAGTGTGCCTTGCACTCCTACGTGTGTGACACACTGGGCTGGTGGGGACAGATGAAGCTGGTGTGGAGGTAGTAGGTGATTCGCTGGCAGGTTCCACACCTCCTGCAAGCCGTGGGCGCTGCATATGAAGCAGCATTGAGGTCAGCACCTGTGTCACCACCCCCAGGCAGTCCCTCATTAGCCGCGCCGATGCATTGACAGTGGCTGTGTTTGCTTCGATGGCTGCTGTGGTCCGTGCAATTGCTGTGGCAATACCCCGCCTGGTTTCCTCCCCGTCCGCTATGTACTGGCAGAGTAGGTCTAACATGGCCTCCTGTTGGGCCTCCACCATTGACAATCGTGTCTCCAGGGTTCTGGAGGGGGCTGGAGTGGTGGGTTGTGCAGTCACGTGGATGGCATTTTCGGGACCGGACTCCTCAGAGGTGGGTAGGTCACAGTCATGGAGGCAGGGATCAACTTCACTGCAGGTGGGTGACTGCAGGTGTTGGGGCGAGCGGGTGGGCACGGGTCTCGGGGTGGCCGGGCATGTCACCTTGGTGTCTCCCTCAGGCTCCACACTGGCATCAGGTTCTTCCCCAGTGGAGGCGAGTGCTTCCAGGGACTCCCCTTGGACAGGTGTGGGTGTGGCCTGCTTGCCTCCAGTGAGGTGGTGGTGGTGGTTGCCCTCTTCTTACGGTGTGAGGTGGATGCCCTCACAGTTGTCTCCTGGGTTGCTTCTTCCTCATCAGTGCCTGGGGGGGTTAAGAGATGCAGGGCATCAGTGATGGTGTGACATGGCAGTGGCCGTGCTGTTCATTATTCATTTGATCATGCTTTCATGTTTTACAGGTGTGTCACGCAGGGTATTCAGAGGGGGCATGTAAACATTCACTGCATGGCAGGTGGCATGCCGTTGATTTTGGGTTTGTGTGAAGTATCACATGGGCAAGCTCCAGGCTGTGTGTTGGTTAAAGGATGGGCACTCAGCATGCATTTCAGTGTGGCAGCGTTTGGCCCACCATCTGTATTTGGGTATGGTCATGTGGGTGTTGGGACATGCATTGCCTTGCCTAGACTCTCTACCACTTCACTTGTGCTACTTCATGGTCTCCCCTACAGGGATCTGCAGGGTCACTCACCTCCTTCCGCGGTTGATGCCGCACCCGTCTCCAGCTCACATAATCCCTCGATGGACTCAGGACTGATGAATCTGCTGGCCGTCTCCTCCCAGGGCATCAATTTGGCAGGGGGGTGGGCATCCCCACCCGTGGCCATGGCCTCCCTCCGATTGGTGGCCATGATATTACGTACCCTCAACCGGAGGTCATCCCACCGCTTCCTGCAGTCCCTCACACTGCACGGGGTGGGACCTACGGCTGATACCCTGCGGGCTAACTCCTGCCAGATTTGCCTCTTTTGTTGCTGCACCTCCCGCTTCTTGTCGCTGGATTGTATTGGGTCTTCATGTGCAGCTAGAGTGTCCGCTAATATGGTGAGCTCTGCATCTGAGTAACGCTGTTTACGCAGCCGGGGGGTGGTCTTCCTGGTAGCCTTTGACATCATCTATGGATTTCCACTGTGCTCTCCGAGTATCGGCTGGTGGTTATGGAGGATGGCAATGGATTGCATTTTTAAAGATGGCCGCCGGCCCATTTCCCGTTCCTGCGCGATGACGTAATTTCCGGGCTCGTTTTTTGGCGAACACGGTATTACCATGCCGGTATTACCATGCCGGTATTTAGGGGTTGGTATGAGGCGGTACCGCTATGGGTGGTTCCCGCAATGCCGGGATAGGGGAGTTGGAGGCCCTTTAGCGGCATGGCGGTATTGCCACTACCGGCATGGGGGGACACGCATGCTCGCGCACTCGTAATCACCCGCTATTAGCGGGTTCAGACGAGCACAGACCCGCTCATTCCGGCATGCCGGTAATGAACTCGGTTTTACCGGGCAACTCGTAATGAGGCCCCATGTGTTTATTGATGTGGACGATATCAGTGCCACGATAGCTCAGGCATCTCCAGATTTGTCCAGTTTAAGGCTGTGTGAATCTGTTAAAAGCCAGCAGGTGCATCAGAGGTGCTCATGGGCATCTCCGATTTACCGCAGGGAAAACTTTTGTGATTCAGACTCTAGGAATCAATGCACCTTGAGCCATATTTCTGGCTTTTAACATTCTACCTCCTTTTACATCTAGCACATTTTGGTAAAATAATGCTTGCTTGTAACCCAATATGCACTTGTTTAATCACAGTCATTTGTCACATCAAGCTTTTTTGTTACAATAGGCCTGTTTGTGTCATGCTTGCAACACACACATACACATGCATGTAAATGTGCTTTGACAAAGTGCCCTGATGGTTGATGCTTTAAAATTGGCCTGGTCTTGCCATTCTTGCCTTGCTGGGCCCAGGGGCAGAATGTGGAGGATCCACCTCTGGCCAACCCAACCAGGTGTATGGGATGCAATGGCATGCCACAACGAGCCACAATGTGGCCGCTCCCTTTAGGGGACCCTGCTATGGCCAAGGCTGGCTGGAGTGTCCCGTTTAGTTCACCCAGAAAGTACTACCTACCTTCCAAAATGCGCAGTTATTTCCCCCTGTAAGCTGCAACTCTCCTACGTCATCAGACTCTGGTGGCAGCAACAATAAAGTGTAGGTGTCAGAAGTATTGCATACAGACTATGTAGAGGTTTCCAAACAGATACACAGAGGGTAGAACTCTAGCAAACTAGCATGCCTGTGTGCATGGGTGGGAAAGAAAACGAAGATGTGGTCTGAGCCGTTATTGGCTACCACACAGCAGAGACAACTCACCCACTATTTTAGGTTATATCACCCGTCTTCAGGATGAGCAAGGTTTTATTTCTAACATTGCACTGCAGAAACTAAATAAACACTGAAGCGCGTTTGCCATAGAAGTCGTTTTAAGCTCAACATAATGAAGCTCACTTTATAGAGCTCAGAGGTATGCAATCTTGTCTTGTTGAGTCTATGGTATGGGCCTAATTCACAGAATGTTTTCCAGTAACGTTTTGCCATTAGAACATTCTTCTGTGATTCTGTGAATTAGGCTCAGCCCCAGTATCAGGATTTTGAACTGTGGATCACACCCCACCCCACACTCCTGCACCTCGGAGCTGTGGACTCCGTCACAGAACTGTATGCAAAGTTATGTTATTTTATGAGTTGTGTTTTAATGTAACAGGCACATGGACCTTCCAAGTAGCATTTTCTGTAAAGTCATGAATTGACGCGATTCACGTATGATGGTTTGAGGGCCCCTTTTTTTGAGGTGCGGGGTGGCCCACTTTTTTGAGGCGTGGGGTGGGACACTTTAGTTGAGTGTCTGGCCCTATTTCTTGTCCCAGTCCGACCCTGTATGGAGCATGCACAAAGTGCACAGTAAAGCCCAATTGATTGCAGTAGAGTGCAGGAAGGACGTGGGTGAGTACATTGTCTTTTATCTGCCGTATTTGAATAATTGTCTAACATATTAGAAGCCTCAAGAAAGGTGTACATCATATACCTTGTGGATTAAAGCGGAAGCTCAGCTCCTCCCACCACTTTTAAATGTGGCTGCTCTAATAGTGACTGAGCTCACTCTAATGAGCAATCACATAGAACCCCCGGTATGACGATGGAGTGTTAAAATGATAACAATCCCAGTGGAATGAGTCTGCATTGCTTTCCCAAGTGGGTTTTTAAACTGCTTTCACAGCATCATACTACTGTTATTCAAATGTTTGGTATGCATCTGAACATCATCAGACATTCAGCTACATGCCTCTGTCAAAAGGTTCTGTTGACGATGTGATATATAATTTCGAGTATTCTGAGGGATTGTCTTTTATAGCATAATAGATATGTTAAGTATATGGTATTATGTATATGCTTACAACATCAGCATATGTCTTCATCGTATATGTATTTGCAATCGAAAATCTTGAAAATACATTTTAAAAAAAAGTTCTTACAGAAGTCATGAAACACGGTGAATGACATATGGCATGGCAAATATGCACAGACTGTGTCTTGCCCCAATTATGACATAGAAAGCCAAGCAGTCCCGGTTTGACTTTGCATTCTGGAAATTGACACTTGTAAAACCTGGTTTACAAAGACCAGAATGAAAACAATGAGTCTGGCAAAGGCTGGAAAAAAGTTCCTGACATGAAAGACAACAGATGCCCTACCCAAATGAAGTAACCTTGTTGTATGTAGCAATACAAATCCTATTCAGACAACATAAACATATTTGTCTCACAAAATAATAATTTCACTTACCTCTTACAAGTGATTCAGTGTACCACTTTCTACCTTGACTACTCTACACTTTAGCGAATACTGAATCCTGGCTGCATGAAGCAGCAGGCCCAGCACTCTCAATAGCCATCCCTGAAAACTACCAAATAATCAGAATGGACAGGCCCATCAACAGAGGAGGCGGTCTGGCCATCATAGCCAAGACTGACCTTGAGCTAAGACTATCTACCCAAACTTCTCTCAAATCCTGCAAACTCCTCACAGCCAAACTGCCCATCTCTAACTGTTGCACCTTAACCATCTACCTGATCTATAGGCCACCCGGCCCCGTTGGCTCTTTCGAGGCAGATTTATCCAGCCTTTTAGCTAACAACACTAAGGAAACCTCCCAAATACTATTACTAGGCGATCTGAATCTTGGTCTCAATGATCCTGATGACAAACCAGCACAAGCCATAGCCAATATGCTTGCTGAACACGGCCTAATCCAAAAAGTGCTCACCCCCACCCACAGCAAAGGTGGGACCTTGGACTGGATTGCCACATTGAACTGCGATACCACCATCTCCAAAACTACCCCTCAACACTGGACAGACCACCACCTCATCGACTTCACTCTCTCACTCCACAACAAAGTCAATGGGAAAAAAATCATGGCACCACCACTGCCCACTAGAGCAAAGAAAAACATAACGTCTGACAACCTCCTACCACTACTTTTGCCAACCCTTAATGCTCTCCCCGACAACCCACACCCAGAGTGCCTAGTAGGAAGCTACAATAATGCCATGAAGACAGGACTAGACACTATTGCCCCTCTAAAACTGCAAAAGAGTAAACAACAAGCCCACCTCAACGCATGGTTTACCCCACATCTGAAAGAACTAAGAATGCAAAAAAGGAAACTAGAACCCCAATGGCGCAATACTCCCACAGAAGAGAACAAACTACAGCTTAAACAACTTGCTAAAAACTACAAAAAAGAAATCCTACTCACCAAAAAGAACCTCTTCAATGAAAGAATCAAAAACTCCAGCTCCAATACCAGGGAACTATTTGCAATGCTTAGAGAACTGGAATCCCCCATACCCCCTCCAGATAATATTACCAAAGACAGACAATGGTGCACCAGCGTCCAAAACGCATTAAACAACAAAATCAAAACTCTCCAAACAAAGATTGCACTAAAAAAAGACTCCATAACCACTAACGACTACTCACCACCTAGCATCCCTGCTAAAATAACTAACCCACTAGGCCCAAACCTCTTCAGATTCGCTAAAATCTAAATAGCAGAAACAGAAAAAGTCATCGCCTCTCCTAAATCCTCCAACTGCAAAGGCGACAACTGCCCACCCCAGATCATAAAGGACGCAGCCAGGGACTTAGCTCCCTTCATAACCAAATTGATCAACACATCCTTCTCCTCCAACACCATACCAAGCAACCTCAAACAATCCTGGGTTCTGCCACTCCTCAAGAAGCAAACCCTAGACCCCGCTATCCCCACCAACTACAGGCCTATTACCACGGTGCCATTCCTGCTAAAGATAATAGACAGAGTAGCATACTTACAAATCCAGCAATATCTAGAAACCAACAAACTCTTAGGTGCCCGCCAATCCGGATTCAGACCGCAACACGGCACAGAAACCGCCTTAATCGACTTCAAAACCCAAATTAATGAGATTAACGACAAAGGAAACACCGCCATGCTTCTCCTCCTTGAGCTGTCTGCAGCCTTCGACCTGGTAGATCACACAGTCTTGTGCGAACACCTGGCCTCGGCTGCCCACTTCTCAAAAGAGGCCATAGCTGGATCCAATCATTTTTGGTCAATCGTACCATGAGAGTCTTCTCCTCACTAGCTTAAGCAGACCCCATCAAAATAACCTGCGGTGTCCCCCAAGGATCCTGCGTCTTCCCCACCCTGAACAATATCTTTACCAAGCCCCTATTTGAAAAGTTGGACAAACTGGGTGTCTCATACACTAACTATGCAGATGACACACAGATTCTCATACCCCTTTCGGGCAACTTCGACTCCGATACGGCCTTGGTAAACAAAATATACCTCATCATTCAGGCATGGATGGCCACACACGGCCTATGCCTGAATGATGAGAAAACAGAAATACTGCTCCTCGGATCCAACATCAACCTAAAAAAACTCAGTCCTGACTACAAGGCCTTCAACATAGACGGCAACACTATCACAGTCGCAAAAACAGTGAAAACTCTAGGCTTTCACCTTGACTCAGCCATGTCACTAAAAAAACAAGTGAACTCTTTAGCATCCTCTGCCGCTTACACGTGCAAGCTTATCAGAGCAAGTAGAGCATTCCTCTCCCAAGCTAGCTGCATTACCATCGCCAACGCCTTAATACTATCCAGGCTCGACTACTGCAATGCCATGTATCTAGGAACCAACAAACACATAACAGACAAGCTCCAAACTCTGCAAAATAACACACTCAGGACAGTCCTTAACCTACCACACAAGGAACACATATCCAATAAAAGAAGAGAACACAAATGTCTCAAAATCTGCGACCGCATCTCACTCAAAACAGCATCACTCACCTTCAAATGCTTAAACAACGCTGCCCCCCCATACCTGGCAACCAGCATAGTAAAAAGAACCTCAACCAGACCCACGAGAATGACCAACGCTTACTGCCTACAGGTAACCAAATTCAGACAGAAAAAAATGGGCGGTAGCAGCTTCCCTGTCATGGCAGCCCAGCAGTGGAATGCCCTCCATCTCAACATCAGAACTGACCAACCCTATTACAGTTTTAGGCGTAACACCCTCACCTGGTTATGCTCCAATGATCCCCATGACTGAACAATGCCCCTCCACCTAGCCTTCTTCACTGTATATATGTATATAAACTGACCTGCTAAATGTATAATACTGTATGTATATTTGTATATATGCCTAATTAACACACCCTGCAAATAATGTAATGCTCTGCTCACCATTCAACTGTTACCTACCCTGTAACCAAGTCCTTATGTATACGTACTCTTCTGCTCTCTGTTGCGCCCTGTTACCTCTGGGTTTTGCGTGCTATATCAAATAAATAAACAAACAAACAAACAAACAAACAAACAAACTTTCAAATAGTCAGTCAACCATCAGAATAGAGGTAAAATATTGCACACACACGTTCCCATACCTATTTATTTAGGTATATCATTACAGGGAGGAACAATGCTCTTTTGATCACAAAAGAACATACAACAGATAAGAAATCAGATTTGACTGGAAGTGGTGAGCTTCTTGCAATAGGGTGAGTTAGCGTGACATACTGACCAGGTGGTGGGGGAGAGTAAATGGAACAGTCAACGGGGACAATTGATGGGTTTATTTACTTACTAAAGTACAATCAACATTACACATTAGTAGGCAGTACGACCAGCTGTGTTAGGGATGTGACCATGATGGATGAAGTGCTAGAGTGGAGGCAGAGAAAGAGGCATGTTTGTGGCGAGGGAACAATATTAGATAGAAGGCAAATGAGAGACCGGTTAAAATGGCAACTTGGAGTTGAGGAGGTAGTATTTTAGTTTGGTTTTGAACACATCTTTGTGGACTGTTTGTTGAATATCTGAGGGAAGAGAATTCCATGATAGTGGAGCAAGAAGAGAGAAATATCAGAAGCAAAAGGAAGCACAGGGAAGGTGAGGTGCCATTAGGGATGGGGAGGAGTGAGTGTGGAAATTACGAGAAGGATTGTAGAGGTGAATAGAGGAGGATAACTCTTTCATTCACGTTCCTCCTACTAAACTCCCTATCTATGCCCACGCTCGCAACTTAGGAATTCACTTTGACTCCTCTCTCTCTTTTTCCCACCATATCTCTCTCACCTCTCGTGCCTGTCGCTACCATCTGTTTAATATTCGCAAAGTCTGCCCCTCTCTCTCTTTCCATGCTACTAAACTTTTAATCTCCTCCTTTATCTTCTCTCGCCTCTTCTACCTCTCCTCCTTACTCTTTGGAGTACCTAATTCCCATCTCGCCCCCTCAAATCTATCTACCAATCTGCCGTCCGTACCCTCTGTCTCCTTACCTCCCGTGACTCGATCTCTGCTTCCCTTTCCTCCCTTGGCTGGCTGCCCTTTCACTCCCAAATACAATAATTACAGTGGCATCCTACCGTGGATAGATTTGTGAACCAGGAGAATACATTTAAATCTGACTCTGTTTTGAATCATCAGACATCCAGTTTGGTGATGGTACGAGGACGTAGGTGTGAACTGAGGGAGGTCAAAGAGAGCCTCGGTAGCAAATTTAATGATCTTGCTGAGAAGACAGAATGCATTATAGGGAAAACCAAAGAGGCTGATGTCACATTAGTCCAGTTTAGAAAAGATGAGAGTGGTTAAGAGATGCTTTGCAATGTTGAAAGCAAGGAGGTGCCTGATTTCCCTGATATGAGGAGGTTGAGGCATTGCAGTTTTGGAGATGAACATAGTGAAGGTGTGAGAAGAGTCATAGATGACGCCAAGGTTTCTAGCTGAAAAAGAGTAAGGGAGAGTGTCAGGTGGGATGTTGATAGAGAGGGAAGAGGTGAGAGAGAGTATTCGACGGGGAAGAGGAGTACATCTGTTTTGGTAGTGCTTAACATCAGTGAGAGCAAAGCCATCCAATATTTAATGGCAGAGAGAAAGTTGGACATTTTGATTGAGAAATCAGAGCAGAAAAAGAGAAGAAGATTTGGGAGTCATCCACAAAATGTAATGGCACGAGAGCCCAAAAGAGCAGATTAGTGCCCCAAAGAGTTGAGTTTGAAGAGGAGAGGAACAAAGGCAGAGTTTTGGAACCCCAACAAATAGTGAGTGAGTTGAGACATGTTGTTGCTGTTAGGCAAAGCTGATATTCAGTACCCTTTGGGACCACTACCACAACTATGACTACAGGTGTAGGCAAAAAAAACCTTTGGTATACATCTGTACTACACAGTTTTTGGTAGCGGAGCTGACCAGCCAGGCTTATCTCAGGAGGGAATGTGAGCTGTAATGGTGTTACACAGAGGTCTACAATCACAGGTGTTCAAACAAACTCTTATACTCAAGGTTTCTTTGTTAAATACATATTAATTTATGTAACTGTCAGTTATAAAACATTCATAAGAAGGAGGCAATATAATCACACACAAATATACTTCAGTACTGTACACTCCAAGTTTCTGAGGCATTCAGAATGCTGTGAAGGAGGAGCAAAAAGTCATAGGTTATCAGAACATAGAAAGAATACAATTATTTCTTAGGCAGTGCGGATATGTTGAGTTCACCGGAAGAGTCCATTCAATTCAATAGGCTAGGCCAAAGTCAATGGGATAAAGTCTTGGATAGGATAAAGCAGTTCTGGTAGTTAAACGGATAAGTCTTTGCAAAGGTTCTTAGAAATAGTTTGTAGCAAGAAGAATCATATGTTGGGTCACAAGCTGATTAGGCCTGTGAATTGGGAAAGTTTCAAGCACTTTCATGCGAGAGGTAAGTACTCTCAGTCTGGTTTTACAGTACCTTTACAAATGAAGAAAAAGATGCAGCTGCCGACCTCTGTTCCTGGCAGTTCCTGCAGATCTCGCTGTTCCTGGCCATCACTCATGGGGACAAGAGGAAAGACGTCGGGGGACTCCTGCACTGCACTGGGACTGGTAAAAAAGCTGGCAACTGGCAAATCTTCAATTGCGGTAGCACTAGTTAAGCACACAAGTTGGTGTCCCTCTCCCTGGTTATTCGGTTTCCTGCAGCACTCTGAGGAAAATACAACTAACTCTGAGAATGGTATCCAGGTGGCTTAGTGTCGAGTTTATTGGTCCCACCAACTCAAAGGGAGAAGTCGTCCTTGCAGGGCTTCTGTGTTGAGATGAACTTAGCGATTCAGACCTGCAGCAGGGCTTCACCGGGCAAACCAATGGTCCAGGAGTTGCAGTGCCGTCCTCTTCAAGCTCGTCTTTGGTTCTTTCGTTCCAGTGGTCAGCTCTGCCTTCCAAGCCAAGAGACTCGCCTTTTATTCAGTTCTCTCCCATTCATTCCATCCTAGCTGTCACTCACTCAGCAGGGTGGCTGTCCTTGCCCAACAGTCAGCCAGCCAATCACCACAGAGTGCATTTGGGTGTCCTAGGAGACTAAGCACAGGACGTTTCGGGCACCTCCCTCACATCTTGTCCACCCCAGACTCTCGGGTGCCAGAGGCGGTCTTCACTCCTGAAGCCCGCCAAAGGCGATTGAACAAAGGGACCAAATCTGATTTGGCATGCACAGCAAAAATCTAGAAGGACTTTTCCTCAAAGAAATGGCAACAAAAGGAGTCCGGGACCTGTTTTTACAGGGGGGCTCAGACGCCATCTTGAAAAACATGGCTCCGCGATTTAACGCTACCGTTGTTCGCGGTCGGGAAAAATCATGGTCGTTCATTGTAAAACCACTGCTACCAGCCATTTTGAGAGGAAAGGGTAGCATTTGACTGCTACATGAGTATCTAGACACAGGGGATACTAAGTAAGCCCTCCAGCACTCTATTGTAAGATAGGGTGTGCTGGGTGTAGGAACTTAAAAAGACTAGTAAAGTCAATTTCACTTTACTTACTGTGGGAAACAGTAGTTTATCCCAGAGAAGGTATTTAAACCTTGGGGAAGCCTAAAAAGTTTTCCCTATGACACTGCACTGACGGTGCTGTGTGACACACATGAAAAGATTATGCCTATGGAGTTGTCTAAAACTCCATAACCAAAGAACATACAAGAGTAAAACACATGAAAGAGTGGGAAAAGGGTCATACTCTCTCCAGGTAAAAAATCAAGTCCTCAAAATCCAGCAAAGTTGCTGGGGGCCTCTAAGGTGAAGAGAATTAGCAAATTTTTGAGAATTCTCCCTAACAGTTGCTCTAGTACTTCTGTAGGGCATTCATTTTGGTTCATGATCAAGGACACTGAATATCAGAGGGGATAGCAGGCCGGTTGCTCATGAAAAGATGACAAAGATGGTTCAGCTGTATTGTATAGTAGACAACCTAATAAGAAGACATGAGCAACAAACACTCTGAGTCTGATGCACAAAACCCTTTTCAGTGAGTTTTTCACATGGAAAAATGCTATGTGAATCAGGCCCATATCTCTCAGTGAACAATCAGAGATATGGAGGAAGGGCTAATGACACAAAAATGTGTGATTTTGTAATGATCAAATTGATGAATTCCAGCACCAAATAGATAATCCATAAACATCAGATGTGTACCAGTCTTATTGCAATATACTAACATCCACTGCCCTGACACCAACACACCCATGTCCACTTCCACTGTGTTTTATCCTACCTTAATTCCAACATACCCACATCTCCTGTCAGAATATCAGCTCAGACCACCTTCCTCACTTAAACTCACCCACATTCTGCACCATCAGGACTGATCCTGCACCCATTCTAACCTCAATGCACCCATTTCCTGTTGTAATGACTGTTCCCATTCTTGACTTTCAGCCCCGTCAACTAGGATAGTCTCCTCTTGCAATTCCAAAATCCTGGCTGTGGAGAGCTGGATATGCCACCTTCCCTATCCGACCTTTCCCCTTCCCACTGCTTCATTTCCGATAAGGGCTGACTGCAGAGTAGGAACATAGAGTCAATGGCATTCTAGTCTCACATGAGAATTGATAAAGGAGATGCAAACATATCTACTGCTGCTTTTCATGTAGTTAGGTTAGAGAGATGTCCAAGATTGTATAACATTCACTTGCAACTGATAACTGCCAAACGTATGGCCAGATTGGAAGCCATAATCCGGTGTATAACCTTGTGGAGCACACAGCCCGAGCTAACAGCTTGACTCTATGTGCCAGATTGCCTTACAATTCCCTTTGGTTCAGATTCTAAGCAAAATATTTGGTGCCAGATGCATTATCACCCGTTGGAAGCACAATCTTGGTGACGGCATTGTCACCAATGACATCTACCTGGCTACTAGGAAGGACCTACACTGTCTGCTGCCTGTTGTCAATCATTGAAGGTATACTGCTATATTTCCGTCCACTGCAGCAGTGGCGTCCTGTAGTATCCTCTTATGGGGTATGATGATGCTTCTCTGTGTGCCATGCAGTATGGACTGCTTGTCTGATGTTCGAGGACGATCTTGACATGCAGTCTCTTGGATAAATAATGGCCATTTGCTGGAATGAACAGATGTAGTCTGGCTTGTGTGGCCCAGATTCTGTGATGCTATGTGGACACGTTCTTACAGTTGTATTGTGGACAGAGTCATGCATCACACATCTGATGTGCTGAAGTGTGCACATTACATAATGTTTTATTGTGAAGTCACTTTGTTGGTCGTGAGGATTCCTTGTGTGCTTCTTAGCTGGAGGCACATGATGGATATTCCTGGCTGTTGCTGTGACCTTCATGGGAATTGCCAGTCCTGTGTTGCATTGTTTTGTTTTATGTTCAGCCAGGATAGAAGTAGTGGTGCCACGTCATCTGCAGATCTGTGGCTATCAATCCATGCAAAGGATATAGGAACATATGTAGATAATTATGTACTTGTGCATTTAAAAAGCATGTGTTTATTGATTGCCTGCTTACATTTTGTGACTGCATGCCTGTCTTCTTATCTATCCCCGATCTTGTTAACTCCTCATGTGTACAGTACTAAGAGACGGAGAATGCTGGCAATTTTCTTTTTGAGGGGATCCAAGCAACAACTTAAAAGCACATTCCGAGTTATCAGCCAATGCCCATCAGAGGTGCCCACAAACATCACATTAAAGTTGTCATTAACTACTTTTATTTACTAATGCTCAACAATCCACCATGTTTTAATATGTATGCTGGAAACACCTCAAGAAGAGGGTTAGTCAACATATAGGCCAGCAACACCGTCCTCATTTCAGACACAGGCTTAGATTCCACTGTTCCTCAACCAAATGCTAAGAAAACCTTCATATGACACAATTATCTTTAGAAATCATTTGTTTCTCCATGGTGCTTTCTACTACAGCATTGCGAATAATACATGTTAACTCAGTTTAGCACATTTTATTAACTGCAGAAACCTGAAAGGCAGGTACAGCTCTAAGACAATTTAAATATAGTTTTGCACATTGCACAAAGATCTCTGCATTTCTCCTGGGAAATCTGAGGCTCTAAATAAATTGGAAATTGTTCCTATAGGGGAACACACTTGATGGTAATGTAAAATATATTTATTAGGATACTTTTAAATTAGGAGTTCCCATAGAGTGTCATGACAAATTTAATGTCCCCGGTACACAGTCACCCCCCTCACTTTTGTGCAAAAAAACAGAAAGCGATTTCTCAAAACTGAACATTTAATTAAAGAACTATTTCAACTTCAAACAAAAGTGGTCTCCAGTCTTATACTAAGAGAATCAGTATAGTATTATATACTTGTTAACAATTAGACAAAACAAAACATGTTCCTTGTGTACATTAATGCTACTACTTCAATTAACCTATGCATTAATTTCCATAATTAAATCTAGGTATATATTTTATTCTAAAGTATGTTAGGAATGTTAATTGGACTTTTTCTATGATTGCTTCTATCCAAGTAACAGAGAATTCTTTAATTGATAACATTGGCACTAAAAAGCCAGTGGTTTCACAGTTTGTATAGAACCATTTCAAAATACTTCCAAAAACTTGATTATCTAAATTTTCAAGATAAGTATGGTATCATTGACATTAAGTAACACATATTAATTCTGATGTGCTGCCCTGTGTACGTTTTGGTTTGTGAATGTATTGGCTATATGCAGGACAGTTGGAGATGAACATAGTGAAGGTGTGAGAAGAGTCATAGATGACGCCAAGGTTTCTAGCTGAAAAAGAGTAAGGGAGAGTGTCAGTTGGGATCTGGATAGACAGGGAAGAGGTGAGAGAGAGTATTCGACGGGGAAGAGGAGTACATCTGTTTTGGTAGTGCTTAACATCAGTGAGAGCAAAGCCATCCAATATTTAATGGCAGAGAGAAAGTTGGACATTTTGATTGAGAAATCAGAGCAGAAAAAGAGAAGAAGATTTGGGAGTCATCCACAAAATGTAATGGCACGAGAGCCCAAAAGAGCAGATTAGTGCCCCAAAGAGTTGAGTTCGAAGAGGAGAGGAACAAAGGCAGAGTTTTGGAACCCCAACAAATAGTGAGTGAGTTGAGACATGTTGTTGCTGTTAGGCAAAGCTGATATTCAGTACCCTTTGGGACCACTACCACAACTATGACTACAGGTGTAGGCAAAAACAACCTTTGGTATACATCTGTACTACACAGTTTTTGGTAGCGGAGCTGACCAGCCAGGCTTATCTCAGGAGGGAATGTGAGCTGTAATGGTGTTACACAGAGGTCTACAATCACAGGTGTTCAAACAAACTCTTATACTCAAGGTTTCTTTGTTAAATACATATTAATTTATGTAACTGTCAGTTATAAAACATTCATAAGAAGGAGGCAATATAATCACACAGAAATATACTTCAGTACTGTACACTCCAAGTTTCTGAGGCATTCAGAATACTGTGAAGGAGGAGCAAAAAGTCATAGGTTATCAGAACATAGAAAGAATACAATTATTTCTTAGGCAGTGCGGATATGTTGAGTTCACCGGAAGAGTCCATTCAATTCAATAGGCTAGGCCAAAGTCAATGGGATAAAGTCTTGGATAGGATAAAGCAGTTCTGGTAGTTAAACGGATAAGTCTTTGCAAAGGTTCTTAGAAATAGTTTGTAGCAAGAAGAATCATATGTTGGGTCACAAGCTGATTAGGCCTGTGAATTGGGAAAGTTTCAAGCACTTTCATGCGAGAGGTAAGTACTCTCAGTCTGGTTTTACAGTACCTTTACAAATGAAGAAAAAGATGCAGCTGCTGACCTCTGTTCCTGGCAGTTCCTGCAGATCTCGCTGTTCCTGGCCATCACTCATGGGGACAAGAGGAAAGACGTCGGGGGACTCCTGCACTGCACTGGGACTGGTAAAAAAGCTGGCAACTGGCAAATCTTCAATTGCGGTAGCACTAGTTAAGCACACAAGTTGGTGTCCCTCTCCCTGGTTATTCGGTTTCCTGCAGCACTCTGAGGAAAATACAACTAACTCTGAGAATGGTATCCAGGTGGCTTAGTGTCGAGTTTATTGGTCCCACCAACTCAAAGGGAGAAGTCGTCCTTGCAGGGCTTCTGTGTTGAGATGAACTCAGCGATTCAGACCTGCAGCAGGGCTTCACCGGGCAAACCAATGGTCCAGGAGTTGCAGTGCCGTCCTCTTCAAGCTCGTCTTTGGTTCTTTCGTTCCAGTGGTCAGCTCTGCCTTCCAAGCCAAGAGACTCGCCTTTTATTCAGTTCTCTCCCATTCATTCCATCCTAGCTGTCACTCACTCAGCAGGGTGGCTGTCCTTGCCCAACAGTCAGCCAGCCAATCACCACAGAGTGCATTTGGGTGTCCTAGGAGACTAAGCACAGGACGTTTCGGGCACCTCCCTCACATCTTGTCCACCCCAGACTCTCGGGTGCCAGAGGCGGTCTTCACTCCTGAAGCCCGCCAAAGGCGATTGAACAAAGGGACCAAATCTGGTTTGGCATGCACAGCAAAACTCTAGAAGGACTTTTCCTCAAAGAAATGGCAACAAAAGGAGTCCGGGACCTGTTTTTACAGGGGGGCTCAGACGCCATCTTGAAAAACATGGCTCCGCGATTTAACGCTACCGTTGTTCGCGGTCGGGAAAAATCATGGTCGTTCATTGTAAAACCACTGCTACCAGCCATTTTGAGAGGAAAGGGTAGCATTTGACTGCTACATGAGTATCTAGACACAGGGGATACTAAGTAAGCCCTCCAGCACTCTATTGTAAGATAGGGTGTGCTGGGTGTAGGAACTTAAAAAGACTAGTAAAGTCAATTTCACTTTACTTACTGTGGGAAACAGTAGTTTATCCCAGAGAAGGTATTTAAACCTTGGGGAAGCCTAAAAAGTTTTCCCTATGACACTGCACTGACGGTGCTGTGTGACACACATGAAAAGATTATGCCTATGGAGTTGTCTAAAACTCCATAACCAAAGAACATACAAGAGTAAAACACATGAGAGAGTGGGAAAAGGGTCATACTCTCTCCAGGTAAAAAATCAAGTCCTCAAAATCCAGCAAAGTTGCTGGGGGCCTCTAAGGTGAAGAGAATTAGCACATTTTTGAGAATTCTCCCTAACAGTTGCTCTAGTACTTCTGTAGGGCATTCATTTTGGTTCATGATCAAGGACACTGAATATCAGAGGGGATAGCAGGCCGGTTGCTCATGAAAAGATGACAAAGATGGTTCAGCTGTATTGTATAGTAGACAACCTAATAAGAACACATGAGCAACAAACACTCTGAGTCTGATGCACAAAACCCTTTTCAGTGAGTTTTTCACATGGAAAAATGCTATGTGAATCAGGCCCATATCTCTCAGTGAACAATCAGAGATATGGAGGAAGGGCTAATGACACAAAAATGTGTGATTTTGTAATGATCAAATTGATGAATTCCAGCACCAAATAGATAATCCATAAACATCAGATGTGTACCAGTCTTATTGCAATATACTAACATCCACTGCCCTGACACCAACACACCCATGTCCACTTCCACTGTGTTTTATCCTACCTTAATCCCAACATACCCACATCTCCTGTCAGAATATCAGCTCAGACCACCTTCCTCACCTAAACTCACCCACATTCTGCACCATCAGGACTGATCCTGCACCCACTCTAACCTCAATGCACCCATTTCCTGTTGTAATGACTGTTCCCATTCTTGACTTTCAGCCCCGTCAACTAGGATAGTCTCCTCTTGCAATTCCAAAATCCTGGCTGTGGAGAGCTGGATGTGCCAGCTTCCCTATCCGACCTTTCCCCTTCCCACTGCTTCATTTCCGATAAGGGCTGACTGCAGAGTAGGAACATAGAGTCAATGGCATTCTAGTCTCACATGAGAATTGATAAAGGAGATGCAAACATATCTACTGCTGCTTTTCATGTAGTTAGGTTAGAGAGATGTCCAAGATTGTATAACATTCACTTGCAACTGATAACTGCCAAACGTATGGCCAGATTGGAAGCCATAATCCGGTGTATAACCTTGTGGAGCACACAGCCCGAGCTAACAGCTTGACTCTATGTGCCAGATTGCCTTACAATTCCCTTTGGTTCAGATTCTAAGCAAAATGTTTGGTGCCAGATGCATTATCACCCGTTGGAAGCACAATCTTGGTGACGGCATTGTCACCAATGACATCTACCTGGCTACTAGGAAGGACCTACACTGTCTGCTGCCTGGTGTCAATCATTGAAGGTATACTGCTATATTTCCGTCCACTGCAGCAGTGGCGTCCTGTAGTATCCTCTTATGGGGTATGATGATGCTTCTCTGTGTGCCATGCAGTATGGAATGCTTGTCTGATGTTCGAGGACGATCTTGACATGCAGTCTCT
This sequence comes from Ambystoma mexicanum, assembly GCF_040938575.1. NCBI lineage: Eukaryota > Metazoa > Chordata > Amphibia > Caudata > Ambystomatidae > Ambystoma > Ambystoma mexicanum. The sequence continues at coordinate 447,987,652 of NC_090941.1, read as the reverse complement.
TGGATAAATAATGGCCATTTGCTGGAATGAACAGATGTAGTCTGGCTTGTGTGGCCCAGATTCTGTGCTGCTATGTGGACACGTTCTTACAGTTGTATTGTGGACAGAGTCATGCATCACACATCTGATGTGCTGAAGTGTGCACATTACATAATGTTTTATTGTGAATTCACTTTGTTGGTCGTGAGGATTCCTTGTGTGCTTCTTAGCTGGAGGCACATGATGGATATTCCTGGCTGTTGCTGTGACCTTCATGGGAATTGCCAGTCCTGTGTTGCATTGTTTTGTTTCATGTTCAGCCAGGATAGAAGTAGTGGTGCCACGTCATCTGCAGATCTGTGGCTATCAATCCATGCAAAGGATATAGGAACATATGTAGATAATTATGTACTTGTGCATTTAAAAAGCATGTGTTTAATGATTGCCTGCTTACATTTTGTGACTGCATGCCTGTCTTCTTATCTATCCCCGATCTTGTTAACTCCTCATGTGTACAGTACTAAGAGACGGAGAATGCTGGCAATTTTCTTTTTGAGGGGATCCAAGCAACAACTTAAAAGCACATTCCGAGTTATCAGCCAATGCCCATAAGAGGTGCCCACAAACATCACATTAAAGTTGTCATTAACTACTTTTATTTACTAATGCTCAACAATCCACCATGTTTTAATATGTATGCTGGAAACACCTCAAGAAGAGGGTTAGTCAACATATAGGCCAGCAACACCGTCCTCATTTCAGACACAGGCTTAGATTCCACTGTTCCTCAACCAAATGCTAAGAAAACCTTCATATGACACAATTATCTTTAGAAATCATTTGTTTCTCCATGGTGCTTTCTACTACAGCATTGCGAATAATACATGTTAACTCAGTTTAGCACATTTTATTAACTGCAGAAACCTGAAAGGCAGGTACAGCTCTAAGACAATTTAAATATAGTTTTGCACATTGCACAAAGATCTCTGCATTTCTCCTGGGAAATCTGAGGCTCTAAATAAATTGGAAATTGTTCCTATAGGGGAACACACTTGATGGTAATGTAAAATATATTTATTAGGATACTTTTAAATTAGGAGTTCCCATAGAGTGTCATGACAAATTTAATGTCCCCGGTACACAGTCACCCCCCTCACTTTTGTGCAAAAAAACAGAAAGCGATTTCTCAAAACTGAACATTTAATTAAAGAACTATTTCAACTTCAAACAAAAGTGGTCTCCAGTCTTATACTAAGAGAATCAGTATAGTATTATATACTTGTTAACAATTAGACAAAACAAAACATGTTCCTTGTGTACATTAATGCTACTACTTCAATTAACCTATGCATTAATTTCCATAATTAAATCTAGGTATATATTTTATTCTAAAGTATGTTAGGAATGTTAATTGGACTTTTTCTATGATTGCTTCTATCCAAGTAACAGAGAATTCTTTAATTGATAACATTGGCACTAAAAAGCCAGTGGTTTCACAGTTTGTATAGAACCATTTCAAAATACTTCCAAAAACTTGATTATCTAAATTTTCAAGATAAGTATGGTATCATTGACATTAAGTAACACATATTAATTCTGATGTGCTGCCCTGTGTACGTTTTGGTTTGTGAATGTATTGGCTATATGCAGGACAGTTGGAGATGAACATAGTGAAGGTGTGAGAAGAGTCATAGATGACGCCAAGGTTTCTAGCTGAAAAAGAGTAAGGGAGAGTGTCAGTTGGGATCTGGATAGACAGGGAAGAGGTGAGAGAGAGTATTCGACGGGGAAGAGGAGTACATCTGTTTTGGTAGTGCTTAACATCAGTGAGAGCAAAGCCATCCAATATTTAATGGCAGAGAGAAAGTTGGACATTTTGATTGAGAAATCAGAGCAGAAAAAGAGAAGAAGATTTGGGAGTCATCCACAAAATGTAATGGCACGAGAGCCCAAAGGAGCAGATTAGTGCCCCAAAGTGTTGAGTTTGAAGAGGAGAGGAACAAAGGCAGAGTTTTGGAACCCCAACAAATAGTGAGTGAGTTGAGACATGTTGTTGCTGTTAGGCAAAGCTGATATTCAGTACCCTTTGGGACCACTACCACAACTATGACTACAGGTGTAGGCAAAAACAACCTTTGGTATACGTCTGTACTACACAGTTTTTGGTAGCGGAGCTGACCAGCCAGGCTTATCTCAGGAGGGAATGTGAGCTGTAATGGTGTTACACAGAGGTCTACAATCACAGGTGTTCAAACAAACTTTTATACTCAAGGTTTCTTTGTTAAATACATATTCATTTATGTAACTGTCAGTTATAAAACATTCATAAGAAGGAGGCAATATAATCACACACAAATATACTTCAGTACTGTACACTCCAAGTTTCTGAGGCATTCAGAATACTTTGAAGGAGTAGCAAAAAGTCATAGGTTATCAGAACATAGAAAGAATACAATTATTTCTTAGGCAGTGGGGATATGTTGAGTTCACCAGAAGAGTCCATTCAATTCAATAGGCTAGGCCAAAGTCAATGGGATAAAGTCTTGGATAGGATAAAGCAGTTCTGGTAGTTAAACGGATAAGTCTTTGCAAAGGTTCTTAGAAATAGTTTGTAGCAAGAAGAATCATATGTTGGGTCACAAGCTGATTAGGCCTGTGAATTGGGAAAGTTTCAAGCACTTTCATGCGAGAGGTAAGTACTCTCAGTCTGGTTTTACAGTACCTTTACAAATGAAGAAAAAGATGCAGCTGTCGACCTCTGTTCCTGGCAGTTCCTGCAGATCTCGCTGTTCCTGGCCATCACTCGTGGGGACAAGAGGAAAGACGTCGGGGGACTCCTGCACTGCACTGGGACTGGTAAAAAAGCTGGCAACTGGCAAATCTTCAATTGCGGTAGCACTAGTTAAGCACACAAGTTGGTGTCCCTCTCCCTGGTTATTCGGTTTCCTGCAGCACTCTGAGGAAAATACAACTAACTCTGAGAATGGTATCCAGGTGGCTTAGTGTCAAGTTTATTGGTCCCACCAACTCAAAGGGAGAAGTCGTCCTTGCAGGGCTTCTGTGTTGAGATGAACTTAGCGATTCAGACCTGCAGCAGGGCTTCACCGGGCAAACCAATGGTCCAGGAGTTGCAGTGCCGTCCTCTTCAAGCTCGTCTTTGGTTCTTTCATTCCAGTGGTCAGCTCTGCCTTCCAAGCCAAGAGACTCGCCTTTTATTCAGTTCTCTCCCATTCATTCCATCCTAGCTGTCACTCACTCAGCAGGGTGGCTGTCCTTGCCCAACAGTCAGCCAGCCAATCACCACAGAGTGCATTTGGGTGTCCTAGGAGACTAAGCACAGGACGTTTCGGGCACCTCCCTCACATCTTGTCCACCCCAGACTCTCGGGTGCCAGAGGCGGTCTTCACTCCTGAAGCCCGCCAAAGGCGATTGAACAAAGGGACCAAATCTGGTTTGGCATGCACAGCAAAACTCTAGGAGTACTTTTCCTCAAAGAAATGGCAACAAAAGGAGTCCGGGACCTGTTTTTACAGGGGGGCTCAGACGCCATCTTGAAAAACATGGCTCCCGCGATTTAACGCTACCGGTGTTCGCGGTCGGGAAAAATCATGGTCGTTCATTGTAAAACCACTGCTACCAGCCATTTTGAGAGGAAAGGGTAGCATTTGACTGCTACATGAGTATCTAGACACAGGGGATACTGAGTAAGCCCTCCAGCACTCTATTGTAAGATAGGGTGTGCTGGGTGTAGGAACTTAAAAAGACTAGTAAAGTCAATTTCACTTTACTTACTGTGGGAAACAGTAGTTTATCCCAGAGAAGGTATTTAAACCTTGGGGAAGCCTAAAAAGTTTTCCCTATCACACTGCACTGACGGTGCTGTGTGACACACATGAAAAGATTTTGCCTATGGAGTTGTCTAAAACTCCATAACCAAAGAACATACAAGAGTAAAACACATGAGAGAGTGGGAAAAGGGTCATACTCTCTCCAGGTAAAAAATCAAGTCCTCAAAATCCAGCAAAGTTGCTGGGGGCCTCTAAGGTGAAGAGAATTAGCACATTTTTGAGAATTCTCCCTAACAGTTGCTCTAGTACTTCTGTAGGGCATTCATTTTGGTTCATGATCAAGGACACTGAATATCAGAGGGGATAGCTGGCCGGTTGCTCATGAAAAGATGACAAAGATGGTTCAGCTGTATTGAATAGTAGACAACCTAATAAGAAGACATGAGCAACAAACACTCTGAGTCTGATGCACAAAACCCTTTTCAGTGAGTTTTTCACATGGAAAAATGCTATGTGAATCAGGCCCATATCTCTCAGCGAACAATCAGAGATATGGAGGAAGGGCTAATGACACAAAAATGTGTGATTTTGTAATGATCAAATTGATGAATTCCAGCACCAAATAGATAATCCATAAACATCAGATGTGTACCACTCTTATTGCAATATACTAACATCCATTGCCCTGACACCAACACACCCATGTCCACTTCCACTGTGTTTTATCCTACCTTAATCCCAACATACCCACATCTCCTGTCAGAATATCAGCTCAGACCACCTTCCTCACCTAAACTCACCCACATTCTGCACCATCAGGACTGATCCTGCACCCACTCTAACCTCAATGCACCCATTTCCTGTTGTAATGACTGTTCCCATTCTTGACTTTCAGCCCCGTCAACTAGGATAGTCTCCTCTTGCAATTCCAAAATCCTGGCTGTGGAGAGTTGGATATGCCAGCTTCCCTATCCGACCTTTCCCCTTCCCACTGCTTCATTTCCGATAAGGGCTGACTGCAGAGTAGGAACATAGAGTCAATGGCATTCTAGTCTCACATGAGAATTGATAAAGGAGATGCAAACATATCTACTGCTGCTTTTCATGTAGTTAGGTTAGAGAGATGTCCAAGATTGTATAACATTCACTTGCAACTGATAACTGCCAAACGTATGGCCAGATTGGAAGCCATAATCCGGTGTATAACCTTGTGGAGCACACAGCCCGCGCTAACAGCTTGACTCTATGTGCCAGATTGCCTTACAATTCCCTTTGGTTCAGATTCTAAGCAAAATATTTGGTGCCAGATGCATTATCACCCATTCAAAGCACAATCTTGGTGACGGCATTGTCACCAATGACATCTACCTGGCTACTAGGAAGGACCTACACTGTCTGCTGCCTGGTGTCAATCATTGAAGGTATACTGCTATATTTCCGTCCACTGCAGCAGTGGCGTCCTGTAGTATCCTCTTATGGGGTATGATGATGCTTCTCTGTGTGCCATGCAGTATGGAATGCTTGTCTGATGTTCGAGGACGATCTTGACATGCAGTCTCTTGGATAAATAATGGCCATTTGCTGGAATGAACAGATGTAGTCTGGCTTGTGTGGCCCAGATTCTGTGATGCTATGTGGACACGTTCTTACAGTTGTATTGTGGACAGAGTCATGCATCACACATCTGATTTGCTGAAGTGTGCACATTACATAATGTTTTATTGTGTATTCACTTTGTTGGTCGTGAGGATTCCTTGTGTGCTTCTTAGCAGGAGGCACATGATGGATATTCCTGGCTGTTGCTGTGACCTTCATGGGAATTGCCAGTCCTGTGTTGCATTGTTTTGTTTTATGTTCAGCCAGGATAGAAGTAGTGGTGCCCCGTCATCTGCAGATCTGTGGCTATCAATCCATGCAAAGGATATAGGAACATATGTAGATAATTATGTACTTGTGCATTTAAAAAGAATGTGTTTAATGATTGCCTGCTTACATTTTGTTACTGCATGCCTGTCTTCTTATCTATCCCCGATCTTGTTAACTCCTCATGTGTAAAGTACTAAGAGACGGAGAATGCTGGCAATTTTCTTTTTGAGGGGATCCAAGCAACAACTTAAAAGCACATTCCGAGTTATCAGCCAATGCCCATAAGAGGTGCCCACAAACATCACATTAAAGTTGTCATTAACTACTTTTATTTACTAATGCTCAACAATCCACCATGTTTTAATATGTATGCTGGAAACACCTCAAGAAGAGGGTTAGTCAACAATGCCAGCAACACCGTCCTCATTTCAGGCACAGGCTTAGATTCCACTGTTTCTCAACCAAATGCTAAGAAAACCTTCATATGACACAATTATCTTTAGAAATCATTTGTTTCTCCATGGTGCTTTCTACTACAGCATTGCGAATAATACATGTTAACTCAGTTTAGCACATGTTATTAACTGCAGAAACCTGAAAGGCAGGTACAGCTCTAAGACAATTTAAATATAGTTTTGCACATTGCACAAAGATCTCTGCATTTCTCCTGGGAAATCTGAGGCTCTAAATAAATTGGAAATTGTTCCTATAGGGGAACACACTTGATGGTAATGTAAAATATATTTATTAGGATACTTTTAAATTAGGAGTTCCCATAGAGTGTCATGACAAATTTAATGTCCCCGGTACACAGTCACACCCCACACTTTTGTGCAAAAAACAGAAAGCGATTTCTCAAAACTGAACATTTAATTAAAGAACTATTTCAACTTCAAACAAAAGTGGTCTCCAGTCTTATACTAAGAGAATCAGTATAGTATTATATACTTGTTAACAATTAGACAAAACAAAACATGTTCCTTGTCTACATTAATGCTACTACTTCAATTAACCCATGCATTCATTTCTATAATTAAATCTAGGTATATATTTTATTCTAAAGTATGTTAGGAATGTTAATTGGACTCTTTCTATGATTGCTTCTATCCAAGTAACAGAGCATTCTTTAATTGATAACATTGGCACTAAAAAGCCAGTGGTTTCACAGTTTGTATAGAACCATTTCAAAATACTTCCAAAAACTTGATTATCTAAATTTTCAAGATAAGTATGGTATCATTGACATTAAGTAACACATATTAATTCTGATGTGCTGCCCTGTGTACGTTTTGGTTTGTGAATGTATTGGCTATATGCAGGACATTTAAAAATAGGAAAGAACACATTGCATCTAACTCCTACAGGTTTGAATAAGGATAATCATGCTTTCAGGGATAGTCTTCTCTTCCCTGAAGACATGTGAGGGCACCTCTCCATGAACATGTGTGTGGAACTTTTAATCTTTACATGTGTGTGTGTTGTTGTCAATCTATTCCAATGTATTTGCCTTCCGTTCAACATGTTTTTTTTTTTTTGGCCAGGTGATGTAACACGGCCCAGTAACAAGCACCATGTTCAAACACCATTGTCTTTCACATTACACATGGGTCTACTAAATGATGAGGGACTTACGTGTTTAATACTGTGAATGATTTCCTGTGAATAGGTTGAATTATCTAGGATAACTTCTGTTGCATAAACATATAATTTATGAGGAGACGCCACCAGCCACAAAATTGAATATCATCTCATTTGGCAATAGTATGTCGTGATGATAAAGTGACCAACATAAATATGTTGGAAATTGTGCTTCATTTTACAGAAATGATCCTGCATTCAACTTGCACGAAAATGCTGTTATGAATTGTGCCTCTCAATACAAAAATGCATTGGGTTTAAGGAAATGACATGGCACTTGATGCTCAATTTAAATGGGAGATACGGGCCACCATATTTAACACTGCACCTGTAAGTTTGCCACATTAGCATTGTCCTCTTTCATTTCCAGCCCCTTTGACTCCAGGGATTTTACCATGCATAATAGTATGGGCAATGTTGGGTCATATTGGAGTTTCTATACTTACATTTAAATGTGTCAAAGCAGGTAGCAGGTGCTCCTCTCCAGAAAGAACATGGCATGATAACCTGTTCTGAGATGAGAGTTTGCAGCACACGCTTTTTGCTCACTGTACCTTTCACAGATGGGAAATATCCATTTGCATATCAGTCTTTTTCCCGCCCACATGGGCAGTCCAGCACCAAAATGCTATGGCAATTCCTCTTTGAACAAGAGTACCAAAAGCAACCCCATACACGTGTTTCAGCCTTGTTGGGCCTCATCAGTGAGGTGAAGCTGTGTCTCTCTGAGCACAGTGAGCAGGGAGTCCACGTCTGGTTGCCCCCAGGTAACTCAGGGTGACCAACCCCAAGTTCCCTGCAAACATTTCAAAGAAGGTAGCAGGCGCTCCTGTCCAGAAAGAACATGGCATGATAACCTGTTCTGAGATGAGAGTTTGCAGCACACAATTTTTGCTCACTGTACCTTTCACAGATGGGAAATATCCATTTGCATATCAGTCTTTGTCCCGCCCACATGGGCAGTCCAGCACCGAAATGCTATGGCAATTCCTTTCTGACCAAGAGTACCAAAAGCATTTAAATGTGGCATCGTATTTTTGGAGTAAAAGCTTGTGCTCACAATCTGGAGTTGCTGAACCAGCAAGGTCCCTTTCCAGCAGGCCATCTGAAAATCAACCTCCAATATGGAGTCTGCTCATCTCTCTGAAACATCTCCTTTCTCCAGCCTGTGTAGGAGTCAGTCATCGAGATGATTTCACCTCCTTTCAGTTGTATCCATACATAGTCTTCAATAATAATCTCCCAACATTAATCATCATTCACTCTGTGTACAATGTATCATATGATAATTAGCTCCTCCTCTGATATTGTGACATGAAAGGAAGGGCTCTTCCCACTGAGCCCAATGGAATAACAAGATACATGTTGCAGTACATTGCACATTTCCTGAGATAATAATCTTGCTTGTTTCTCTTATTCATTTTCCACTGGGCCCCAGACAGATGTTAGGTTGGTTGAAAGACATACTTTTATATCTGCGATTTGCAATTAGACTCATGTTGCTAAATGCTTCCCTTACAAAGTTGTGATTTGTTAAATAATGATATTTTGGGGTCAACATGCACACTGTCCTATTAAGTTTATAAGTAGAGAAATGCTGCAAGCAGAGGTTACTGTTGATACATCCCATGCTTTTTTGTCATCATAATATGAATACATATCAAGGCTATTATTTTTTTGCTCAGATATCTTATGAGCTGTTCTCTTAACCTTAGCTAAAATGATTTTATGAAGAGCCTACACTTGATGGTGACGGATGTGACAGCCATCTTTGAAGTTATATATTAGCACGTCCTTTGGCAATTGTTTATTGGCCTAAATAGTTAGAACACAATGACTCAGAACCTTACTGTGGCTTCATATCTTATGATGTGGCAGGGGATGTAGGGTGAGAGGAATTCTAGATCACCAAATCAACACCAACCTTTATTTTCCAGCATGTCACATTTCAAGTTAAATAACGTAGAGTGTTTTTCAACGTGGAGTGAAATGCAAGAGGTAATACAATAGATCTTTGAGTAATGCATCATTTCTACTTTACACCAGATTATTTTAGTCAAAAGGAAAAATGTGTCAAACTACCATCACTGAAAACAAATGACAAGTTGTAATACATAAGTGGATTTTCCTTCTATACTGGGAAACATAACACTTTTCATTGTGCCAGCAAGTAAGATGTGCAATCTAACAGGAATCATATTTTACGATTGGTGACTTTCTCTCCCTTTTAAAAATACTTTTCTGTTGTCACTTCACTTTCAGAAAACGATCTGCACTGCATTTCCTCCCACAGGCAGTAGTAAATGTTTTATGTGTTACCACACAAGAGTAATCTGCATATGAAGTAGAATAACAGAACTGCTGAATGTATAATTTTAAAAGGCCACACAATCTAGTAATTCCAACACATCACTGACTACTTGCAGAAAAACTTGCTGCTTCTGTATCCCAATCCAATTTCTTGGTTCTATGTGGTTTTATAAAAGTACATTACTTCAACAGAATAACTTCAATGTGTTCTGTTTTCTTTTTTTCTAAATGGGGCTCCCTCTCATATCCCCCAATCCCATCCCTATTGCCCCAAGACCCCCATTCTCCCTATATATTTACTTCCCCACAAAGTGATTTTGTCGAAGTAAATTATCACAGAATAAATTACTTCAGAATAACCACAGTGTACACATTTGTTTTAGTGCCTCGTAATACACCATATTCCATGCCTGTACCAATCTGAAGTGTTTGATACATTCAGGACTGAATGTACCAAAATACAATATGAACCTAAAAGGCAGGACTGAATAATTAGCTCATACGTGATCTGAGACGTCTGCTGCAGCCTAGTTTGACAAGAGTGCTGATTAAAATAATAAAGGCACTTTGTGAAAAGAAACAGGGATTGTTGCCAGATGAGGGGTACTTTGGATTTGGCTAGGGATGTTTTGTTATGGCTCAGCCTGGGGCTAGTTTAGTAAACCTTTGTCTACATTTTCAGATATAGAGAGTCAGGCTTCCTCACACTGCAAGACAGTGGTCAATGGCAGCCCAAAGCAATATGACACAGCCTTTGTCTCCTATCAGTGCAGCATCTTTGGAGAGGGTTAACTGCTCCTTTCTTCCACATTTCCCCCAGTGTTTTAACACTAGAGGCTGTATGTGCCATTTTAAGTTTATATTTCCATTCGTTGACACTCACCAATGCTCTTTAGAGTTCTCATTGGAGTAAATTCATCTTCTGGGGGATATTTGCACGGGGCATATATGGAAGCATATATTCTTAATCTTCATATCAGCATGCACACATGTGACACTTCCCTATCTAAGCATTTGTCGAAATGAAGCCACATTGTGAGCATGGCCTATGCTACTATCAGCTTGCCCGTAATGTACAAACGGATATGGCGAAAATGTTCACAACCCCAATGGCTTTCACTTAAATCATCTGATTGGTACGAAAATAGGTGCTCAGCAATTGGGAGACAATTCTGCTATCCATCATGATGAGAGACCTAAGATAGAGCAACATCCATACCCATGTGAGTGCAACTCCATTTCACACAATACTCTTGCACTCTCTCTCCCTTCTCTGTCTCTCTCTCTCTCTCTCTCTCTCTCTCTCTATCTCTATACATCAATCAATCTCTCTCTATGCCCCATATATCAGTAGTGTGTACTACATGAATACTGTGAACATACATTGGTGTAGTCAACTTTGAGTAAATAAATATCAAAGCAGTTACAGAAGATGCAATTCAAAACATTATAGATGTCACCCTGCCTTCCTCCCTGAAATATCCTTTCTAGGCCTTCTGGTTATGCCGTGCATCAATCCAACACATTCATGAGATGCCTATTGTGAATCAAAACACTGTAATTTCATGATGAAAACACGTCTACAAAGCTTAGCATCAAAGGCAGAAAACAAGCGAGTAATTTGAAGCAGACCTGCAACACAGAACGCACATACATTATACACCAGGTTTTAACACAGTCTTACAATCCACATTATAAATAATTGCTAATAAATTAAGGGTGACTTTCTATACTGCAATATTACGCATCTTTGCGCGCTCTGAACCCAACATTTCAGCTCCAGCTAAAATGTAAATTCATAATGTGCTATGTGAAATCCTTTATTATCACTTTCACACAATTGTTAAAACATGATAATGGTAAACTCTGCGCATAAATATCTGCCATCAACCTGATGAAGTGGGATGTTGACTGTGAAAATAACATGAGAAATAAGATGGCAATGATAAACGTGGCATGAATATTTACTAGGAACGAATTCCGTAAAAGTAAAAAAAAAAAAGAGACCTGTGTGTAGTCAGTGGAAGATATCATCAAGAAGTTCTGCAACTTCTCGACACATTTTCCTGAATTGTGATGTGCACAGTCCCATTGTCTTTTTCACCTTATTTTCAGTATCGCCCATTTTGATTTTTGTAAATACGCAAATGGACATCTGCCTGAATCATAAGCCTTGTTTTTTTTTTGTTTTTTTTTTTTAATAAAAGAACATGTAACGTATATTTTCTTTTCATAGGTACTCTGAACCCCTTTGAGCTTCAAGCTCATCCACCACGAATGTCTCAGTCATGCAAGTGATTTAGGAACTTCATCCACTGCCTCCTGTATCTTCTGCCTTACTAGACTCTTTCATAAGAATCAGCAGCATTTACATACTTTATCATTGAAATCAGGTTAGTAGTGTAGCGCCTCTCTACAGGCCCTCCTCTGACCGAGAATTTAGCAGTTCGTATTCAGACTTGTTTACATTAACTCTTCACATATATTGTTTCATTTCTGCAGACCACGCTCTTTGGCGCCTCCTGGAGAAACGTTTTTCGCTGGGCACGCGCAAGGCTCATCTACTCCGTCCTACTATTCCGACCGTCAATTGCCAGTTTGGGCAGATTAAACTCTGACCAGCACATATTCAGTCAGTAATTTTGTGCTGTTTATGGCCCTCATTGGATCTCTTTGGGCTCCCTTCGAGATACATTTGAGCCCTCATTTTTCTGGTTCCTTCGCAGCTAAATTTGCAATTTGGAAGATTGCCCACGCCATCCGCTCAGTCCAGTGAACTTGGAAGGCAAGTCAGGTAAATGGTGACATTAGCAGTCGACAGAATGACATTAGTAATTATATATAAGAAATGTGTGGGTATAGAAGGGATCATGTCCACTGATACATGTTGTTGTACTTCATTTACAGGCTACAGCTTTCGAATACGAATACACCATTGACTCCACCAAGTATCAAGAAGTGATAGCATTTATGATGTTAAAAATGGTTATGCCCCTGAAGAATGTTCTTAATAAGAGGAACAGAAACATGCTGGGTTGTTTTTAGAGCAGTATAACATTTGGTGTTGCACTTAATGCTGAGGGTCGTTGCAGTAGCAGAGACATTAGTGGTGGTGTGCACCCCGCTTCATGTAAACCCTTTTGCTGTAATTTTACGGTTTAGGTTCAGCACTTTGTCACTGGGTGTGGGGACCACGGAAGCACCGGCACCGTTTCTAATGGTGCAGGTGCTTCCGTGAAACTGCTTTTGTGAAACTCTGCAGGCGGGTGCCGTTCCGCCCGCCAGGTCTGACCCTGGCAGGCGGGATGGCACCCGCCCGCAGAGTCGTACTGTGCCAGTCCGGTAACAACGGTGCTGGTAGGCTTACTGGCACCATTGTTACCGGACCGGCACAGTTGTAATGAGGCCCTATGTCTGGGATCTCCCACTCTAGGTTGACCTGGTCCCATAACCCTTCCAGTTCTCCTAGAGGTTCAAATTGTAGGTTAAAATCCCCCCAACTAAGATGTGAAATGTCCCAGGTGTCATGTCACTGGCTAGTTATTCATTCCTGCAATAATGTTAATGTCCCCAAAAGGTTGGTTCCATAGGGTCTATCATGCAAGTTAAATATAAGTAGGGTGTTCCCCTCTTTGTTTTTGTCAATTACTAATTGCAAATCTAGTGAGCTCTGATCACAAATGTTGGTTTCTCACCCTGAGTCTACTGCTATTTGGGTCAATAGCCCTCCCACAGCCTCTCTCTAGCAGTGGGACTAGGTCATCTGATATTGGATGGTAAATTGTATCTACCATTGCCAGTGCACCATGGCTGATGAGTGAACACATGCTTATTGATGGTGTCTGTTATTGATTTTGCCCAAAGGGGGTCTTTCCTAACCCTCGTAGACTTAGCTGTTCTCAGCACTTGCTCACCAACAGTGCGGCAGGGACCAACCCCTTATCTGTTGTTCGTTTTACATCCATCCCAAGCAGAGTATCAATAGGTGGTGTGACATACTCCTTTTCTAACCTGCATAGCTGGTTCCCCTCTTCAATAACAGCAGTGGCCAATTTAACCACCATTGCTTTCAGTTTCTCAACCTCACCAACTATTTCCCTTAGATTATTACTTAGATTGTATTTACACCCACACACTGATAATCCATTTTGTTCTTCTGGTTGAGGGTTTGAAGTCAATCTTTTTGGGCCGTGATATTTTCCTGCTCTATTTGTAGATGGCACTTTCCTAGGGCTTCTTCTCGCCTTTGTGGCACAGCTATTTTTTACCAGCCTTACAGTGGGCAGCTGTCCCTAGTACCATGCATTTCAAATTCCACTCTGCTAAGCCAATTCCCTGCAGTCCTCTACCATCAAGGGAGATAATCTATTTTGGAGAGGTATTTCAGGCGCAACCTCGGTGGGGCCTTGAATCTGGTTAGGGCTTGTTGGTTTTGCCACCTCTATTTCTGTCCCCATCGTATGTCCCCCCTCTAGTTCGTTAAATTGGTTCAGACTAAGCCATCTCAATACTTACAAGTACCTGTTGTTGACATGGTTGGGGGTATACTTCAGTGACATTGCTAGTTGGGGAACCCAATGATTTAGAGATATATACAGTGATGTGGTAGTTTTAACCCCTCCTGGACAGTGGCGTAACACAAGATGTGGGGGCCCCCCTGTGAGCCATGCTGAGGGGGCCCCCCAACTAAGCAACAAATCAAGGGTCGCGCCACACTCTGGGCCGGTCTAGATTATCACACTTGCACAATACGTACAAACGTGCTGCTGAACGGATATGCTGCACACTGCACTAGGAGAAAGATATAAATATGTATTTTAAAATAACATACAGCACACTGTCTGAGAAAAATTGGCTAAAAAGCCAGAGTGTTTGCAATTGTTTTGTAGGGTAATACCAATCCAATAGATGCAAGTCATCACCAGTGCAGGAACATTAATTATTTGCTATTAAAAATTCCATGCCACAATGAAAATATGTCCAACTGGCTGCACAATGTAGACCAGTGTAGACATGTAATAACAATATAGTAAAGCTTGCCAGGCCACATTTAGAGATATCTAGACTGGTTGCACCAAAATGGCAGTCGAAGCAATAACATTCATCAAGAATAGAACACACATTCAAGCATGTGTCTCTGTTGCCTCGAACAACACGGCCAAACTCTTTAAAATCTGAAAAGAACTGGGACAGTAGTATTCTCTGCTATAAATGCATCTCGGGATCCTCATACTCAATCTCCTTGTAGGCCTCTGACCCATTATCCTGGCATCGCTGGGGCAGTACCACCCTCATCTGCCACCTCTATCACACCCAATTTATTAAGGCCCTCGTCTTGGATTACACAAGTATATTGAATGATTCTTGAAGGCTCCCCATCAATAACATGTAGTAAACCTTTATTTTCGAAATAAGTACATTTTCTTTGTTCATAGGCTCAAAGAGTTTATATGCTCTTTTTGGCCCATCCCCGGGGGAGATTGTGGAGTTTGATTTGCGTTTCATCATCCTTACAAAGGTGTGTTATACTTCCTCCTCAACCCTCCCACCATTAAGCTTCTTGTTTGGTTACTCTTCTTAAAGTGCAAATGCTAAAGTGCCTTTGTGGTACAACGTGCGTGTGCAAGGTGCAAATTCCCTAGCTACCGTAAAGAATGTACAATAATTGAACACTTCAACTATATATATAAAATTGATCGAAGACTATATAAAAAAAATCTAATAACCTTTAAAACCTTTAAAACTGTACTTTTAAAACTGGTAGCACCCAAATACATAAGTAGGTCAAAATACGCAAAATACCCAGTTAATATTAGTCTGAGCCTCCTATTAACTCCGCCTTATCAGGGCTGACCAATAATACAAATAAAGAAAGAGAGGCCTGGATGTCAAAGTGTCCACAAAAAAAAAATACAACAAAGTACAACAACCATGAGAAGCGTGGAGAGAGGGAGACGCACGATCCCTCAGTGGGTATCCATAGTCCGCCTCCAACTCCTGCTCCCCACAACACTTATAAAAAGCACTGTACATGCATTGGTATATCAATTTCAACCAATACAATCCACGCGGGGGTCAATGGAGGGCTGTGTTATAACATCAATAGAGAAAATGTTGTGCTTAAAGGGTGCATTAACTCTTTGAGAAAGGGGTGAACCACTGCAAGTTTCTAGTTTGTGGTAGTAATTCTGAGGCTCCCAGGCTCTTTAGGCAACCCCCTCCAGGCCCCCATTTAGGTGCACTTTACTATTTTACGACATCCAACACAGGGCTCACAGGAAATCTCTCGCAATGGTTCCCAAGTTCCCAAGAGCTCACTCACCGCTGGCCACATGCCGGTTCAGCTGCAGAACACCAGTTCTCTCCTGGCCATGCCTAGATACCGCAGCCTGGTTAGATTGAATTAGATTGAGTCGGGCACCTCCCGGCCTCCGAGCAGCTCCCAAACAGACCCAAACAGCAGCACCCTTTTGCACTGGGCTTTTCCACAGAGCAGCTGTTGTTTTTTTTCTCCCCCTTCTCTTCCTCTTCCCCCAGGGGATGGGGCTTGACGGCGCAACACGGGAGCAACGATTGTTTCCAGCAAATAGTCACAAACAGCAGCACCGTTTTCCAGAAGGCTTTGTCACTAGGGCAGGTGCTGTGGGTTTTATCTCCCTTCCTCTTCCTCTTCGTCCAGGAGGCAGAGCTTCACGGCACGACACAGGAGCAAAAACTGTGCCCAGCAAACAGCCCCAAACAGCAGCAACCTTTTCCAGCAGGCTTCTGATATCTCTGACCCAAGACTAATCTTGGGTCAGAGATATCTGACAAGACTAATCTGTATTGTTGCTATGGAGACAATTAACATTTGTTTTTTATATTGCCCTTTTGACAAAGTGTCGTAATTAAATGTTCATAAACAACTAGTATTAGACATGTATATACCACTAGTATTACCCAACAACAGTTGGTACACATTAAGCAACCTTGGAAGAATTAAAGTCTTAGGTTCTTGTTGGAATTCAAACCTGTGACCTGCAAATCAGAATCAGAATGCAGCAGCAAGCATGCAACACTAACCTACTGAGCTATCTCGCCAGTAAGAGTGGTGGTTAAACGTGCATAGAGGGCACTGACATAATTAAGTCTGGAGTTGGCTAGAGCTCTGACACCTTTGGAATTGTCCTCCATCGGTAGCAAAAGTAAAGTGTGCCTTAGTTGCTTCAGATTTACACCTAGCTAATTGGGAGACACAGCGAGACATTGATGAATTCATGAGCATTCGTAGACTGAGGACGTGTGCATTGGCGTGTTTATCATTTTACAACAAGCATTAGCAAATCGCATAGTTGTATATGTTGTTTAAGTGTGGGATAAGCAATTGCCAATAGCACAGTTGTACTACCTGGCCATATCATTTCAACAGCTGGAACATGGTGCTTGTAAAATACCTATCTAATACTTACACCCAAACCAAAACGGTTGGTTTTTCCTGTGCCTGAGAGCCAAGGAATCAAAGATTGTCCCCATGGATAAAGGTGAAACACCTGTGTCATAATGGGTTGAAATCTGGGATCCAATGTCAGAGACATGACTTGCAATGCCTAACCTTACACAGGTCGCATCTCTTGGGATCGGAATGAAAAGTTATGAACCACGCTGCTCAGTGGGTCCCTTTTCTCCCTTTTGAAAGTAAACAATTTACCATTAAAGCCATTGCTTTGGCTACTGATTTGGGACTGAATTATCTTAAAAGATGTGTGAATTGTTCTATAATTGTTATAGAATCATTTTTATGTCATAACCTCAATTGAAATGTAGATCACACACAACTTTGCTACGTGATCTTCGTGTCCTGAGGATTAGGAAAACCAGAACAGAAGTATGTTCCTGCGGATTTCTGGCTTTTAAATTTCTGGAGTGCCATTTTGCTCACAGTTCATTTTGAGCCTAACTTGTCCAGAATTGATTGGGGGATGTTGTAGTATATTAAGATTGTGATTTTATGCTACTTTATGATAGTGAACTGTTTTATAACTGATGGTGTAAATAAATGTATATTCTTTTACTCAGAAATCTTGATTCAGTGTTTATTTGAACCCTAGTAATTGTTGTCCTTTGTGTAACCTCTTGTACTGCTCACTTTACTCTTGAGATAAGTCTGGCTGCTTAGCCATCGCTACCACTTACTGTGTAGTAAAGGCTTGTACCAAAGGTGAAATTGTACTTACACGTGTAGTCTTAATTGTGTGTGGTGTTCCCAAAGGGTACTGCGTATGATTCTGCCTAACACTGGTGTACAGTGGTGAGGATAATGTATAGTGATTACACTTAGAGTGCTGCCACTAAAAGCAATTTTAATCATGTCTGATATGGAAAGCTACAGTCAGGAGACCCTCCTTACTTACACTGTTGGTCATTTGAAAAATCTATGTAGAGATAGGAATCTCTCTGTTAAAGGCAAAAAGTCAGAATTGATTGAAAAGTTGTTGGAGAACCAAAGTCTGGGGAGTGGGTCTGAAACTCCTACCCCTGCAGCAAATGTGGAAAAGATGAGGAAGGTAATGTTTCAAATATTATGGATGAGTTAGATGAGGCAGATGGGTCTCGCAATGTAGGCCCTATTGCTCCTCTACTTGCACAGCAACCTCAACCTTTGTCCACTGGGACCACATCAGGTCCTACACGCAGTCCTGAATTCATTGCTCTAGAAAACATGAGGCTTGCATTGGAATTCAAACGTATTAATGGTCAAACTGAACAAAAGCATCAAGAACTTAAGCTCAGAGAAATGGAGTTGAATCATGTACTAGAAATGAAAAAAAAAATGTCTATTGAGAATGCTTCTTTCCCAGAGTTTTCTAGGTCTTCCAGTCCTAAGAGACCCCGTATGCCTAAAGAAATTGTTGGTATGTATGAGGCTAAGATTGATATTTTGGATTGTGTGGCAATGTTTGAATATAACCATGGGATTCAAGACATTACAGGGAATCAGTTGCTTCCTTGGCTCTTCTCTAGACTACCCACTGTTGCATCTGATGTTGTGATGGAGTTGGGGGAGGTGGATAGGATGGCTTATGAATGTGTGAAGCTAGCTTTAATTGCTAGATTTGGGAAGACCACTTCCCAGTACCTTAAGAGGTTTAGGACCCTCAAAACGCATGATGGTACCCCTTGGGCTACCTTGGTGTGTGAATGTTTGAAGAACTCAGAGGGTTGGATTAAGGGTTACAGAGTTAACACTTATGAAGGTATGAGAAATCCTGGTATGTTTGAGTCAATATATGATGCCTGCTCTCCTGAGCTCATACAGCACTTGGCTCATTCTAAGGAGATAGATCCAAAGAGGTTAGCTAAGGCTGCTGACTTCTGGGTTTCCAACAGGGCTAGTCACAAGGGTTATGGGGCCACTCAGAAGACGGATGAGGGACAGCAGCCAAAGAAAGATAACAAGGAGAATTCTAATACTTCCAATCCAGAAGAGGCCCCCAAATATAACCAGGGTAAACCACATGGGAAACCAAATAGGGCTATTGAATCCTCTGGTGCCCAACCAGAGGGAGGTCAGCAGAAACCCCCATTCCAGAGAGCATTTGTTAAATGCTATGTTTGTGGGACACCTGACCATGTGAAAGGAGATCCCAGGTGCAAGGGTAAACCTGCAGGGATCAGCACTGCCTCCTAAGCCTTCTCCCCAGAGGAAGAAGTACAAATGGTTAGTGCCCACTTTCAACTATTTGCAGAAGCACCCTTGGGTCTTCAGGCAACTGTATCCTTAGAGTCCATGGGTCTGTATAAGAAACAGAATATAGATGTGTACAACTCAATTTCAGAAAACTCTAGAGGGTATTATATGGACAGTGTTCTTGTCAATGGCCAGGATACTCCTGCAAGAAGAGACACAGGGTACAGCAGAACAGTAGTGGATGAAAGCTTTTTCAGACCTGATAATGTGGCTAAGGCACCCAAAGCTCCCACTAAATTCTCTGGAGGCCCTGTCCAGTTGGTTCCAATTCTACCAGCTCTCATTCAGTGCAATAATATGACAGTGAGGATTCCTGTCAGTGCCCAGAATGAGGTGCCTGCAAGAGTCCTTTTGAGGAATGATTTAAAAACTCTAGGAGTAGTATCCAGTGCCCCCAGGCCTCCCAGTGAAAGAAAACAGAACCGAACCAAATTGGCTGGAGAGGCAACCTTAAGAGACCACTCTGAGCCTGTGGGAACCTCTACCGAGAACCCCACTAGAAGCCCTGCTGTTAGTAAGTTGTCCTCTAACCCAGGCAAATCTGAGGCTAGTATAGTAGGGGAAAGGGAGCCCCAACCAAGCTCCATCATTGCCCATCAATTGTAAAGTCTTTGACTCCCCCTGCTTCTGAGGAAGAGGTGGATAGACAAATTGGACCCCTCTCTAGGCCTGGGAGAATGAGTAATTCTCAAAGCTGGTGGAAAACCAGGAAAAATAGGTCTAAGGCTAAACACCTTAAGACTATTGGAGCTTCTCCGAAGACTCCAATGTAAATCCAAGTATTAGGAGGGAAACCTCTGAAATAGGTAAGGTCCGGTCTCAGAGGAAGTGAAAGCGTGTACCTTGCTTGACCACAGCCCCTCCAACCAAGATACCTGAGATCCAGCCTGCTCTTGAGAGAGAGGTGGTGAGGAACCACGGATGCCCCTCTAGATCTAAGGCATCCCTTTCCAAGGACCCCTTGAAAAAGCCTATGGTAGGTTCAGAGGTTGTCACAACTTCTGAGGGACTGTTAGAACAGATCCCCTATACATTAAAAAAGAGAGATGTACCACAACAGGTTTGTAGGTCATATAGTTTACAAATGAAAATCACTGATAGAAAGTTTCATAGCAAGGGTTACAAAAGGTTGGTGGTGCACTCAGCAGGCCATTTAACTGACTTGCAACAGGAGATCCATCCTGGTGGGGATTAGATCCTCCTGTCCCTTAGTCTGGAGGTGTGGGGGGGCGAGTGTTAGGGAGAATTCTCCAGAAAGGTTAATTTCCCTTACCTGTTTGAAAGGGGCCCCTAGGGGACCCTGACGTCTATGGAAACAAGGCGAGTCACCACACACAATAGATACACCAGACACGAGGTTGTATTCCCAAAGCTAGGGTTTATTGCAAAGCAAAAGTCTCAGTTGGCCAACTCGGTCTCACGCCCCGCAACGTGTATCTCTAGACCTCGAGGGACGCAAGAGAGTGTATTACGTACATCAGTTACATATATACAAAATGCATATCAAACAATCAGCTATGACATGTTTAACACCCCCCTTTATTGGGTTTCTTTGAACTTGGTGTGATGATGGACATCTCCGACTACTATGACACCTTCAAACATCTATTCTAGTAACAATTTGCAATTTGCGAGTGCGAAGGCATCTTTCAGTTGTTGAATAGAACACAGTGCTTCTGTTCTTGGAAGCGAGCTACATACGGGGAGGAAGAGTTGCATTACGGACCTTGCTATCTATTAGGTGCTATTCGCGTCCTGGGAGCCGGCACACTCTAGCGGGCTCAGCAAAGGGGGGCCATAAGAAAAGCATAATTCAAGCCTTTAGCTGTATTATTCTAACATATTCTACCATATGACGAGACTGGCTGGCAGCTGCGAAATGATTAAATGCCCTGCAGCTCTGCTTCAAGGCTACATTCGGGAGGGAGCCGGGTTTTCTTCCTGGCGCTGCCTAAGTTTGTGTTTTAACAAACTCTTGTTATCCTCTCGGCCCTGCGGCCTTGTCCTTTTCACATACAGACAACAATGTTTTTCAGTCGAGCAGTGTAAGCGGAAAATATACTGCGAAGCAATAGGAACAGAAAGCAATGAGCAATGGTTAGAAAACAAAATGGCAATTCTTGTTACATCAAAATGGTCGTTCATTGGCAAACTTGAAAACCTATATTCTGTCATATCGTGCATGAGACAGTTGGCCCACGGCCACCAAAATGCGTTTGTGGTCACAAAGTAGAGGTATCCATATTTCTAGACTGACACACCCTCCTTTGGCCGTATGCCAAAAGTCTCATCTATTTATTGAAACCTCCTCTAGTGATGATGAATCTGAAGTACTTATGTCTGAATTTTGCATGCTATCGTGGACATCATTGTCTCCATCAATATCTATTGCCATCAACTCTTTTACTGCTCTCATCCCATTTGGGTCTGGGTCAGTTCGATCATGAGGTTGTTTTTTCTTTGTCATCATATGCATACATCCTTCCCTACATCCCTCAGTTACCTCAGCGCAAACTATGGGTAAACAATGTATACAACAACAGCACGTTAGGAATATTCCAAACACCACTACTAATATAGAGATCAACTTCCATCCCCAAGAACGTAGTATTCCCCAAAACCAAGATCCTATTCCCCAGCTACCTTCTCCAGTAGGGAGTTCAGAGCTTAGGAGGTGCATTTTTTTTATTGCTTCAAAGATCGTGGGGGAATAGTCATCGACATAAACGCAACATGCTGATCCCACTATTTTTCAAATTCCCCCACGATCAACCAGGATCACAGCGAGAGCCATTCTATTTTGCAGCGTCATTAACCTGATTCCTCTTTCTTTCAATGTCATGTTAAATAATATATCTGTTGTTGTGTTTATTGTATTTTTTTAGGATTCTGGACAGTTGCCTTATATTATAGGAGTTCACTATCTGCCCTAAGAATGGAATAAATGATTTTGCTACATCAGTTGCTATTGACTGTAGTTCTGGATAATCTGACCATGGATGCTGTTTCTAAAAGAAATACTCCTGGAACAGTAGCCCTAGGTTACATTTACCTCCCCAGTTTCTGGGCAACCAAGGGTATGCTTTCTCTCCACATATAAAATAAACTGGATCACCTACGTATACTGGTTCTATTTCCCATTTTAATACCACTGTATTCATACAACCAGCATATGTTCCGACTGAAAAAGAGCCTTTCTTTTTTAGACAAAAAGGGACAGTTCTTGGGCTATAATTCACTGTGTAAAATGGGGGAATTGCATCTTTGTCCCCTTCTGTTGTTACACAAAACGTCATTACAGATGTTTTTTTCTGGTGGGGACAATCTATCTCGTCTATTTTGTCGTGTTATCTTTCGTGTACTTTTCCTCGTGGGCTCTGGGGCTATTACTTGTGCTTTATGGAAAATGGAACAACCCACAGGCTTCATTATTATCTCCTCAAACTCATTCATGTCGGTTATGTCTAATTGACCCGTATTACTCTCATTCCATTTCCCATAGAACATTGCACCTAAAGATGCAGTACATGCAGAACTTAATGGTAATGGCTGCACATACCACCCTATTCCTTTCCCAGCATGCTGTGGTAAATGGGCACATACCCAGCAATTTGTTTTCTTCAGGATTGCATGTGTCATGTTCATGATCAACAGTAAAGTGTTATTTCCAAAACCTTCCCTGTGTTTTTCTTCCATTGGGGGCAGTATAAGTGATCACCTGAACCGGGCTTTCAGTAGTGGATATATTAATTATTGGTAAAAACATTTCTAATGGGTGTATTGTTACTACCCACCATAATATTAGGGCTGTCGATATTGGTGCTACCACGTTCATAAAGCGCATTATTATTGTCAGTACCAGCATACAATTTGTTTTACCATGCGTTTTTCTTAAGATTACAGTCTTTATAATTGACTCATTCTCAGCGGTGGTGGTGCAGGAGGAGGTTGGAACCGGTCCCGGCATGTTTCTTGTCGTCCTTCTTCTTTCTTATCACAGTTCGTTGTGGATATCTCTCTTCGTCGCGTTTGCTCTGATGTTAATAAGTTCAATGGAATTGTCACATTTCAGTTCTGCCTGTCCTTTTTAGCCTGGATTTGATTATTCGTTTTTTGGCGAGATCACTTGTCCTTTCTTATACTGCTCAGAGGGCTTTTGATCAGTTATCTTATCGCCTTAGTATCATGTGCGCCCAGCTTGTCCGCTCTGGTTCCGGACACATGTACTTTTTATGATCGCACCGAGGAGCCGCGAGTCTTGAATTGTCTGACTTGCACAATTCTCACGCTTCTCTCCTCTACACCTCTGGTTTCTTCTCGTCCATGAGCTGAATCAGAGGTTGACATAAACACCAAAAAGAACTGCGGATCACTTTGTCTTCCGAGGCCGCAGGTTGTATCGCCTTGCTCCTGGTATCGTATGATCCGTGAACAGTGCCAGTGCACTTCCAGATTCAGACTCAAAGTCAGCCTGTGGCGCTATTACAGGTGCTGGCGTGCGCTGCGGCAATGATGCAGATCTGTTTTTTGGCGTTTTGGCAAGTGCTGGTGGGCGCCAAAGGGGTACACAATTTGCTTCTGCTGGTATTTGCAAGGCAGATTTTGCGTCGGTCAGCAGTAATGTCAATTCTGCTGGGCAACGTTGGGGCACTCTTTGCCCTTCCCCCTCTTTGGCAATCGTCTCAGGCTTTGTTTCGAGTTTCACTTCTCGTTTTGGCAGATTAGGTGGCTGCTTACTGGCAACAGTTTCTTTCGTTTCTGGGACCGCTGTCTCTTTCCGGTCATCAGTGTCAGGCAAGTCTTTCAGTGCAGTTGGAATCTTCTTGGTATGGGTGGCATGGATCCACGACTTCCTTCCATCTACCCGTATTGCCGTCTGCGTCGCCAAAAGTACTTGATAGGGCCCGTGCCACCTGGGTGCTAATGATGACTTTCTTTCAAAGTTCTTTAGCAGCACCCAGTCTCCTGGTTCCAGCGCGTGCCCCGGACCGGTGTATCTCACTGGTAATGCCTCCTGCAACTGCTGATGAATCAAACGCGATTTCTGCATTAAAAGGCCACAATAAGTACTAAGCACAGGAAGTTCTATCTCACTAAGTTTGCCGGCCTCCCCATCACAATCTCGTACGGGGAGAGCCCAGTTTTAGCCTGTACAGACGTACGCATGCATAATAGTGCTATTGGTAATGCATCCACCCAACTCAACTTGCTTCCCACACAAATCTTGCTAATCTTTGATTTAAGAATCCCGCTGTGCCTCTCCACAAGACCGGCAGAACTCGGATGCCTTGAACTATGGAATCTCTTATCAATCTGGAGACCAGCACATATATGTAATACCACTGCACCCACAAAATGTGGTCCATTATCAGACCATAGGACTCAGGGCAAGCCAAATCTGGAAAAGTACTCCTTCAATATTACTTTTGCCGTGCTCATTGCTGTGCAGTCCTTCAAGGGATATGCCTCCACCCACTTACTGAATGCACAGATCACCACCAAACGTATTTTAAGTTTTGGCACCTCTCCATCTCTATGAAATCAAAATGAATTACCTCACATGGCATGGAGGGCGGGCGAAAACTGCCTCTTGGAGTCACTGTTCCCTTCCCTACATTGTGTTGCAAACACGTGATACAGTTCTGCACCAACCTCTCTGTATTCTTTTTTATGTTTACATTCTGCCAAACTGTAGAAAGGTGCTGTATTATTTTCTTCGCACAGATGTGCGTAGGGCCATTTTGACCATTGCAGTCACGTACAAATTTGGCAACATCCAGTTTCTAGTTCCCTTGTCCACCCAACAACCCTCCAGATCCAACTCAGCAGATCCCTCTGCCCACCCCTGTATTTCATCAGCCGTAGCCTCGGCCTGCATTTCTTTGACAGTGGCAACTCCATCTTCTATCATACAGGGTACTTCCTCTGTCTGAACCGTCATCATTTTGGTTTTCAAATCAGTGGCAGTTTGTTTCGCAATTCTGTCTGCAAATGCGTTTCCCTCTCCTACTTTGTATGTTACTTTTTTATGTGCCTCGCATTTCACTATAGCTAGGCGCTTTGGAAACGTGAGTGCAGACAGCAATCGTACAATCAAAGGGCCATGTTGAATTCTGGCGCCATGTGATGTCAGAAATCCTCTCTCAGCCCAGAGTCAACCAAAATTATGAACCACCCCAAAAGCATACTGACTATCAGTATACATATTCACATTCAAATTTTCAGAAATCTCGCAGGCTCTTGTTAATGCTATTATTACCGCGGCTTGTGCTGAATTATAGGGAATTCTTTTGCTTTCTACAACGCTCACTAGGGTAGTGATAGCGTATGCAGCAGTTGTCGTGCCATCTGGTAATTTAAAACATGAGCCGTCACAAAATAACTCTCCATCTGGCTCTTTCTGTGGGATATCACTTAAATCAACTCTTCCCTTGGTTTCTTCCTCAGTGACCATTAAGCAATCGTGGGGGGGTGATTCATTCTTCCCAATTTCTTTTATGGTTGGTGGCATTAATTCTGCAGGATTCAAAGCGCTACACCTCATAATTTGGATATGGGGCGCAAACAAGATAATCTCATATCTGTCAATCTAGCAGAGGTGAGGTGTTGCGTCTGTGTCCTATTTAATAGAACGTCTATGGCATGTGGCACCATCAAAATTGAAGTGTGCCCCAATACCATCCCTTCCGTTTGTTTCACTGACACAGCAGCCGCCGCGACAGATCGCAAACATCGTGGTAGTGCGCGCGCTACAGGGTCCAGCGCAGAAGAAAAATAGCCGCACGGCCTATTTTTTCCACCTTGTTCCTGTGTCAAAACCGCCAATGCACATCCTTCACTTCGTCACACAAATAGTCTAAAAGTTTTCTCATAGTTCGGCGTACCCAAAAATGGAGCCGAGCATAATGCAGTTTTCAATCCATCAAATGCTTTCTGACATTCCTCATCCCACTGCAAAGGCATAACCGCATCCTTTCTAGTTAAATTCACCAACGGTTTCACAATTAACGCAAAATTACCAATCCATTGTCGGCAATATGAAGCCATGCCTATTATGGCTCTGACTCCTTTTTGTGTCTTTGGAATAGGCATACAAGAAATACTTTCTATGCGTTCTGGCGGTAGTCTTCTCCCTCCTTTTGAAAGTAGGTAGCCCAAATAAGCCACCTCCTTTCGATTATACTGAAATCTCCTCTGTGTCTGCAGCTAGCAATAGATCGTCTATGTATTGCAAGAGTACACAACCCACGGGTAATTCCAACATGTCTAGCTGCTCTTTTAATGCTTTACTGTAAATACTTGGACTTTCCGTGTAACCTTGTGGAATCCGCGTAAATGTAAATGATCGTCCTCCTAATGTGAACGCGAAAAAATATCTGCCGTCCTTGTCCACTGGAATACTGAAGAATGCGTTTTTCAAATCTACTACACTAAAATATTCTGCTGAAACAGGTATCATTGTCAATATTGTAGTGACGTCTGGCACTAGAGGAAATTGTGGATCTACTACCTTATTCAATGCACGTAGATCAATTATGAAGCGGTATGCTACTTCATTACCTCCTTTTGTATAAACCAGAAGAATCAGGCTGTTGCATGTACTGCCTGTAATTTCCTCGATTACCCCTAATTTCACCAAATCTGTAACAATACTCTTCAATCCTTTCTCACCTTCAGCCGAAATTTTGTATTGGGGTATTCGCGGTAGGGTAACACCTTCTTTCAAAATTATCTTTACTGGCTCTATCTTTAAACATCCTACATCATTGTCATGCATTGCCCATATACAGGTTGGTACTTTACTTAGCTCCCCTGGTAACGCTTTGGACATTAATTCTGACACAGGGGCATCTTGTGGCCATATCGTTAGAAACACTCCGTCTGCCGTGCAATGTATAACAGAACCTAGTTTTTTCAACAAGTTTAATCCCAACAAATTCTCCCCACAATTGTCTGTTAAAAGGAAAGGACAATGTTCAGTAAATGGTCCTATGGTAACTGGGACTGGTTTGTACACTGGGTTTATGACTGGTGTACCTGCGAACCCTACGGAAATATTCTTTTTCCCTGACAGTGGTATATCCGGAACCAAGTGATGGTCTATTGAACACTTCTGTGCTCCTGTATCTACAAGAAAGCGGTGCTCCTCATTCCCGATTCTCATTTCTACGTAGGGTCCTCTCTGATTCACGGGAATAGACACTGGTTCCGACCCCTGTCCTGGGCTGTCCTATTGGGGAAATAACACATCATCCGATGTGTAATCATTACGATTTCTGTAATACGTGTTTGGCTGTGTATCGAAAACATTCCCACTCTTCCCTCTATTTCCCCCACTCTGGTTTCCATATTGTTGATTTTGCTGTCCCTCACTCTGGTTTGGGGCATTTTGGTTTTGGCCTTCGTTTTGATTGCCTCCGTTATTGTGATGCTGGTGCATACTATTCCTATTTGGTCCATTCGCTCCTGGGTGTCCTCTATGCTGTCTCCTCTGACCAGACCCATTTCTATTCTGTAGATTCCGGACATTGCACTCGCCAATGTCCTTCCTCCTTACAATACGCACACTGATTCGGTCCCACTGTTCCCCCATGCATATTCGAATTACTCCTTCCTTGTGCGTTCCCTCGCCCTTTATTATGTCCTACTACTTGCTTCATTACTACCCGTGTTTTCAGATTTACCCTATCACTCTCTTCTTTTTCTTTTCCCGCAGTCACTCTGCGCTCATAATATTGGGCCATATGTAATACTTCTCCCAACGTTTTTGCTTGCCATGCACTCTCTGATGTCATTATTAGATCCTGAATTGGACGTTTTAAACCCCTCACATATTTGTCAACAAATAACCTCTTTCCTACTTCTGAAACCCACATCCTGCCCACTGAAGTCTGTGAATACTTCTTCAAATCTATTAAAATAATCTGTAGCCAACTCATCCTTGCCTTGTACACATGCAGTCAATTTGTCCCATTGAATTATTTTCTCTGGGACAATTCCTTTTAACTTCTGCACTATACGTGCTGGTAATGCCACCAGGTTTGCTCCTGGTGTCCCTCCAACGGATTTATTCCTGTCTTCTATTATCAAGTCCGCCCATGTGGCGCAAAAGGCTGTTGGGTCATCTACCTTCCTTATTTGTTTCCATATGTCTGCTGGCAGGATCACCGGGAATATTAGGTCTATATCACCCATGGTAAGAACGATGATTGTAGGCAGGACTCTATTTCCTTGTAAAACCCTGCAGGATTCTTTCTTATATCAGGAATCGTCTGTTTTATGTTGTTCACCTCCTGTCTGGAAAAGGGGACATGCACATATTGGGCGGTGTAATGGGCTGGTGTTACCTGCGCCGCTGCACCGCCCACTGTAGGAACCTCCACTTTGGGCACAAAGGTAGGTGGGACCTCTCTCATTGGAAATGCCCCACTTACCTTCCCCCCCTTCTCTTAGATGTAACAATATTCCCAGATACAATGATAGGGCTGTTTCTCCTGTCCCTCGCTCTAGTGCTCTTCTATATAATTCCATTATTTCGGGTGGGCTGGCCTTATCGTTTTTTATATCTTTGTCTAATAAATGTTCAGCCATCGACTGTAGTGCTTTTCTTTTCATGGGCATGGAATACTCATCAAATATCTCGTGTATCTCCATTGTGGGAATACCAGGATCCGACATCCATCTAAACGCTTCTCGTATACATACTTTTAACTTATCGCCCCTTTGTACTGACGACATTGAATGGCGTCGTTGTATATATGGCTCTACAGTTTCCTTCCTATTTCTCCCGATATCCCTACTCCTGTACCCAGGTGTAGCAAACATTTCAGCATAATCATTATCTAATTCATCTTTAAGCTCAAAAAGTCTATATACATGTTCTCTCACTTCTTCATCCCTCTCCCTACAGCGTGCTAATGCATTCAAATGTAACAATCGCTGCTGTGGTCATTTCCCAATTAGCTGTTTCCATTTCTACACCAAATATTCACCCATACATTCCAACACTACCTGTCTTTCGTTGCTTCTACGGAAGTTATATATCGAAGCCACTGCTGCCGTCCCATCATTCCCGTCTATATACATCTCTGCCTGTTGCTGCAATTCCACCTTCCTTTCTTTGCTGATTGCACTGCGAGTTACCCTTGTGCATCCCCGTTGGTCAGTCTCGCCTCTTGCCCCCTTGGTTTCAACTTCAACCCCGGGAGGAACGGACGGTACCGAGTCTGTGCCTGAGGCGGGAGGTGCAGATGGGACAATGGGAACAGGGAGTGTCTGTTGTGGGCCTGATTGGCTAATAGGAAGTGTTACGCGCGCGGTCTGTGGCTGTGGGAGGGCTTGAGCTACCGGAGGGGGAGCTTGAGCTACGGGCGGGGTCTGGGCAATAGCTACTGACGTGTCTGGTCTTACTTCTGATCTTGGGCCTTGTTTTGTATGGGTCAATATATTTTCTATCAATTTATCTGCTATGTGTAATTCTCGTTGTGGGTATATCTTTTCTATATTCAACTGGTCACACCTACCTGCCCTTCTTAGACTCTCAGTCCACTCCTCTTCTTTCTCTTCCGCTACTTCACCTTTCGATTTGTGCCTGTGCGCATGCTTTGCTCTGCTTTTAAATCGGAGCATTGCTTCCTTTCTCCAGTCTTTAATAGTCTCAAATGCTGCAGGACGCGCTTTCTTTCTTATCAACACCCTTTCCAGGTTGTCTATCCTCGCTATCTCAAAACTACCATTAATCGGCCACTGATGGTCTTGCTGCTTTCTGGTTTGCCTATGCCAAGTCTCACAGAATATTATCGCACCCACTCCATACTTCACATACATCTCATACGCCGGCGTTCCCCCAGGTGGTACAATTTGGCCATTTTCCAAAGATTGTCTACCACAGCGGAAAAACCCCGCTAAGGTGGACAATACCCCAGGCAGGTTTGAACCTTCCCCCTGGTTAATCAACCTTACCTAGGGCGTTTAATTCTGCAAAGTCAACTCTCAACCAATATCAGGATACTTTGAATCGGGGAATGACTCATCTGATAAATCAAGTCGTCTGTATACTGACGCACCAAAGGACGTCGTGTCTGCGTTTCTTGGCTTCCGCCTCGTTTCGGGACCCTCGCCTCCTTGTTCTCTAGCCAGGCACCTCGATCAGGGATCAGATGTGTGCAGATCTGCAAAGGAATCTCATCACTTTTACAGGGCGCTCCGAACACCTCTTGATCCTGGCTCGATCGTCCCGTCCTCGCCGTTCTCTGCCTTACTCAATTACAACGTTATGAGATGGAACAAGTGGGGGAGGGTCCCTATTCGGGCACCATCTTGAAAGGAGCCCCTAGGGGACCCTGACGTCTATGGACACAAGGCGAGTCACCACACAAGATAGATACGCCAGACACGAGGTTGTATTCCCAAATCTAGGGTTTATTGCAAAGCAAAAGTCTCAGTTGGCCAACTCGGTCTCATGCCCCGCGACGTGTATCTATAGACCTCGAGGGACGCAAGAGAGTGTATTACGTACATCAGTTACATATATACAAAATGCATATCAAACAATCAGCTATGACATGTTTAACACCCTCCTTTATTGGGTTTCTTTGAACTTGGTGTGATGATGGACATCTCCGACTACTATGACACCTTCAAACATCTATTCTAGTAACAATTTGCAATTTGCGAGTGCGAAGGCATCTTTCAGTTGTTGAATAGAACACAGCGCTTCTGTTCTTGGAAGCGAGCTACATACGGGGGGGAAGAGTTGTATTCCGGACCTTGCTATCTATTAGGTGCTATTCGCGTCCTGGGAGCCAACACGCTCTAGCGGGCTCAGCAAAGGGGGGCCGTAAGAAAAGCATAATTCAAGCCTTTAGCAGTATTATTCTAACATATTCTACCATATGATGAGACTGGCTGGCAGCTGCGAAATGATTAAATGCCATGCAGCTCTGCTTCAAGGCTACATTCGGGAGGGAGCCGGGCATTCTTCCTGGCGCTGCCTACGTTTGTGTTTCAACGAACTCTTGTTATCCTCTCGGCCCTGCGGCCTTGTCTTTTTCACATACAGACAACAATGTTTTTCAGTCGCGCAGTGTAAGCTGAAAATATACTGCAAAGCAATAGGAACAGAAAGCAATGAGCAATGGTTAGAAAACAAAATGGTGATTCTTGTTACATCAAAATGGTCGTTCATTGGTAAACTTGAAAACCTATATTCTGTCATATCGTGCATGAGACGGTTTGCCCACGGCCACCAAAATGCGTTTGCGGTCACAAAGTAGAGGTATCCATATTTCTAGACTGACATGTTGAGTCCCTCAGCAGCTTTGCTGGATTTCTAGGGTTTAATCTTTTTACCTGGTAAGAGTGTGAGCCTTTTTTTCCCACTCTTACATGTGTTTGGCTGTGTGTTGTACTTTTTACGCTCATGGGCTATGGAGTCTCACCCACCCCATAGGCATCATCTTTTTACTGTGTGTCACACATCACCTTCAGTGCAGTGACACAGGGTTGTCTTTTCAGACTTCCCACTTTAAACTCCATTTTGTGGGACTGACTACTGTCTCCCAGAACATGTAAAGTTGCCATTGACTTTACTAGTCTTTTTAAATTTACAGACCCAGTACAACCTATCTTCCAATAGAGTACTGGAGGGGTTAATAGTTATGCCCTTCTCTCTGATTCTCATGTAACATTAGTATGTTCCCCTTTCTCTAAGATTTGGCTGGTGGCAGTGGCATCTACCATTTTTATTCTACCGAGAGCTATGAAAATAGTCTTGGTACCGTTAGAGGCTATGGTGGTAGCCTCAAACTCTAACCCTCTGGCCCCTTTTTATTTTTATTTGGTTCCGGTCGGGTTTATTCACCATTTCTTTTTGTAAAGGTCTTTCTCGTGTTTTACTCTGCACGCCAAACCAGGTTTGGTTCCTTTGTTCGCCGTCCTTTGGCGGGCTTCTGCACAGAAACCCTCCTTAGGCGCCTCAGTGTCTGGGTGCACAGAATGTGAGGCAGGGGTTTGAGGCCACCTGCACAGGGTCTCCGTGAAGACCTAAGTCACACTCTAGTTTGATTTGCTTGGTGGCTGTCCTCCCAGGACAGCCACCCTGTGTGATTGACAGCCAGGCTGTGTGAATGGGGGATTTGGTGGAAAACAGCCAGTCTCTGGGACTGGAAGGCAGAGTTGCCACTGGATCGAGAGAACCAAAGAGAAGCTGCAGGAAGACGACTACTGCAACTACTGGACTTCCCGGTTAAGCCCTGCTGCAGGTCCGAATCACCCAAAACTTCGACGACAGAGAAGATCCGCAAGGAATCTTCTTCCCTTGAGCTTGGTGGGACCAACCAGCTCGCCAAACACCAAACTCCAGCCTCCCTCTCCTGGTCGAGTGTGCTGTGCATCGCTGCAGTGAACCGGATAGCCAGGAGGAACGGAACCTGTTTGGTTTTTAAGGAGCACACCTTTTATTAAAAGTCTTGCTGCGCTGCTGACCTCTTCCATGGCCAGTGCAGGACTCTCCAGATGTCCTCCTTCTCATCACCAAAACTGAAGCTTCAGGAACCGTGAGCCTGCAGGAATTGCCAGGCACAACTGCCTCAGCTACAGCATTCTTCTCCATTTAAGGTACTGTGCAAATCCGGTCGTTCGTTCTGTCCGACTGCAGTGAAAGTGCTCAAAATCTTTCGCCTCTCCAAAGGCTTGTCCTTCTCTTCTCCTTTGAATAACTTTTCTTCCGACCAACTTCATTTTTAACTCTTGGCAAAGACTTAACCGTAAACTACTCTGAACTGTGTGATCCTCTGCAAAGACTCTGAACCATTAACATTGGCCCAGGCCTGTTGACTTGAATTCTAGTTGTAGTAGATTTTTCTAGATTGCCCTGCCT
The DNA here is from genome assembly GCF_040938575.1 of Ambystoma mexicanum. Lineage (NCBI taxonomy): Eukaryota > Metazoa > Chordata > Amphibia > Caudata > Ambystomatidae > Ambystoma > Ambystoma mexicanum. The sequence continues at coordinate 447,954,465 of NC_090941.1, read as the reverse complement.
ATAACTTGTTTGTGTTGTTGATTTTGAATAATGTTGTCTTTTCTCCCTTTTAGATTGCTGGAGTGCCATTTCGCTCACACTTTATTTTGAGACTAACTTGTCCAGAATTGATTGGGGGTTGTTGTAGTATATTAATATTGTGATTTTCTGCTGCTTTATGATAGTGAACTGTTTTATAACTGATGGTGTAAATAAATGTATATTCTTTTACTCAGAAACCTTGAATCAGTGTTTGTTTGAACCATAGTCATTGCTGTCCTTTGTGTAATATCTGATACTGCTCACTTTACTCTTGAGATAAGTTTGGCTGCTCAGCCATCGCTACCACTTTACTGTGTAGTACAGGCTTGTACCAAAGGTGAAATTGTACTTACACTTGTAATCTTAATTGTGTGTGGTGTTCCCAAAGGGTACTGCATATGATCCTGCCTAACACAAAATATGTTAGTTATTGTAATTGTGTGCTGTAAAGAGGTCTTGTTTAGATCACCTCTGCCATCTTGACACAGTTGCTGCATGGGACTCTGAAAGAGAAGAGGGTAGTGAAGGCGTTTCTATTGTGATATAGGGGAAGCCAGATGCGATTCATACGTTGTAGATGCATTCACCCCTGAAGAGTTGTGTGTGTTGGTATGACTATACGATTTGTTTTGCTGGGGACATTTCAATGTGTTTTTCATCCAGACTCCAAGAACTACATAAAAGAGATGAGCTTTTGACAAAGTGGGCAGTACGACCTAAAGGATTCCAATCTATCATTTTGTGCAGACCTGTGGATTCTTCATGTGAATGCCAAGAGAAGAGTTCTATCTGGTTGATGATATCGAAAGTAGGTCGTCTTTTTGCTAAGTTTGGCTCATGATGCAATCTGGCTTGTATTCGTGGTGTCTAAAATGTAGTTGTAATTCCTGATTCTAAGGGTTCCTGTCGTCCTGGTTTCAGTTAGGACATGTAGAGATGCTGAATTGAATGAATACCAACACCCAAATTCCTTGGCTGATGCACTCTGTGAATGCCCATGGGCCATTGTATGTGTATGCAAATAAAGGTTTTGTCTCATTGATGTTACAGAGAAAGGATGATCTGTTAGTTTATGTTTGGTCACAGGTGCTTAGATTCACTACAGCATTTACTAATTTCAGTGAAATATTTCATTTATGTTGCCATCTCTGATGAGGGTTCTTGCCATTCCAGTATCATTTAAAGGTTGTGGGGCGAATAACCTGAATTATACCGCTCTCCTTTAATCCTTGCCTGATGCGTTCTGTGCTAGCCCAAGGCATATGTATGAGTATAAGCAGAGAGAGTTTCTCTCTGGTGAATGTTACAGAGAATGGGCACTCCTTTGGCAAAGTTGGTCCAGGGTGCTGAGTTCTCATTCAAACTTTACTGGTGTTGGGTCCTGGTCATAAAGGGAATGGACACTTTTTCAGTGATTTTCTGAAGATAAGGCAGTTTTCCTCTTGTCACAAACATCTCAATATTGAGTTCAAGAGATTATAAAATATAAACGGACCATTCGCAATTGCATTTCAGATGGAAGCTTGGCACCAATATTATGGATTTGATTCTGGAGTGAAGCGTGATGTTATGCATGCAGTGGATAAATTACCTTGCGGCGATCCCGTGACCATCCCGTGGAGGGACCAATGACCTTTGCATAGAATGCAGTATTCAATCCTCTATGTGATCAGGAATCAGTCCAGTGTTCAGAAGGCTGTAGTGTTGTGTTCTTGTCTTTGAAGTCACAGAGATTGGGCCTCATTACGAGGTATGCCGGTAAGCCAAAAATGATGCCGGTATGGTAATACCGGCATCGTTTACCGCTCCGGTGTATTCTGACCCGGCAACCCGGTATTAGCGGCACCCTAAATAACGGTGCCGCTAATAGCGGCATGGGCGCGTACACGTGCCCCTTCGGGGAGCAAATACCGGCATGCCGGTAATAGGGGGACATCCCAACCCACGCGGACATGCAAATACCGGCATCGCAAAGCCGGTAATTATGGGCTGCACGATGCCGGCCATACAGGCATCACGGACCACCCGCAAACAGCAATCAGGAAACAAGCCAACTACCACAGGTGCACACAATCCCCACAGGTGGAGGCAATGGAGGCTGGACCAGTATAAAATGAGCACACCCACACACCACACCCCTTCCAACACCAAAATGCCACCACTAGCTGTTGCAATCATGGCGCTGGAGGACATGCCAATACTGCTACAACTACAGCAACAACACCAACTACAACAACAACTACAGCAGCTACAACAGGCAGCACAGAGGAGATGCAGGAGGAGAAGGAGGGTGAGACAGGCCCAGCAAATACCACCAGCGCAGCCAGCAGTGCCTTGTAGGCAGCCACCAATCCCTGGCACCAGACCCAGCCCATTCAACCTAACCCCTGAGCAGATCCACACCCTGTACCGGTTGGACCGGGACACCATCACCACCATAGTGGACATGATATACAACGACATAGGCAGCCTCATAGAAATACGCACTGCCATCCCCCTTCTACTAAAGGTGGTGTCCGTGCTCCACTTCCTGGCCACAGGCACCTATCAACACACAGTGGGGCAGCTGCATGGCATTTCACAACCACTTTTATCACGCATGTTGAACCAAGTGCTGGATGCCCTCCTGAAGCACACAAGCACCCACATATCCCTACCACGGACTGGCCAGGAGAAAGCCGACACCAAAGTAGGCTTCCATGCACTGGCAGGCATGCCCAATTATGTTGGTGCCCTGGACTGCACCCATGTTGAATTGGTAGTCCCCCATGCCATAGAGGCGGTGTACCGCAATCACAAGCAATACCACTCCATCAATGTGCAGATGGCATGTGACTCCAGCAAGATCATCAGACATTGCTGCGCCCGATATCCCGGATCAACACAGGATGCCATGGTACTGCGCAACTCCACCCTACCCCGTCACATGGAGCTACATGCAGGACCACGTGCCTGGCTTCTTGGTGAGTTGCACAACTGGGCCATGGCAGTGCTCAGGGGTACTGATGTGTAGGGATGCATACTCCACCTGGTTGGCAATTGTCAGTGATTGGAGAATGTATGCAGAGCTAAACACTCCAGACCTGAACCTCACAAACGGAACATGACACATCACTGGCACAAATTAAACAAATAATGCATATCGATGACAACAAGTAAGAGGCACAACCAGGCCACCATGGTGATGGCAAGCAATGCATGACTGTACAGGATGGCAACTGGGCCAATGTGGCTAGTGTGACCATGCATAGAACTAACTGCTTGAATGGGAGGCTAAACAATGTTGTACTACCACAGTACATCCGCCTCAGCATGCATGACTACACCCTGCATCATCTATTGAACGCCATCCAGACTACCACACCTCATAACAGTTTTGAATGCATCTAGGTGACAATTTGGCATACGTACAGGGACATGTGCATGTCCACACCAAATAGCTGCCGCCATGATTGTGCTTCCTGAAGGTGCCAGCTCAGAGTGACACACACCTATTTGTATTTGCTAGCAGGTGACGGAGGATATCCCTTGAGGCCGTGACAACTTAACCTTGTGCGGAACCCGCAGAACAGCCATGAAGAGTACATTTGTGTGCTCACCCGCACCCGTGTTGTGATAGAGCAGACCTTTGGCCTGTTGAAGGCGCGTTTCCGCTGCCTAAGCAGGTCTGGTGGGGCACTCCTATATAGGCCCGAGAAGGTGGCAAAGATCACCATGGCCTGTGTCATGCTGCACAACATGTGCGTCCAAAGGAATGTACCACTGCCACCTGACATTGACATGCATGGGCCGGGTGAGGATGAAGGGGATGGAGACGGAGGCGAAGGAGCCCCCCTGCCAGTACGTGATGCATGGGATGGCCATGCTGTACGCCAAGCACTAATTGACAAATACTTTTGAAACGCAAGGACCATGAAAGTAATGTGCCTGTGACCCACTGGCTGCATGTGGACATGCACACTTGTTTTGTCAGAAGTGCCCCACTGTACACCATCATACATTAAATGTACATGCACAAAAAGATGTATGTCTAGCCAATGATTTTCTTGCACACAACGGGTGTATTTTCCAGACACGTGATAATGTGAACATAATCCCCTCACAACCCCCAGTGAACTCCCTCACCCACCCTACAAACCCCAAAAATACCCAAGTAAACTCCCTCACCCACCCTACAAACCCCATAAATACCCAAGTAAACTCCCTCACCCACCCTACAAACACCCCAAATGTCCCCATATGTACAACAAACACTGGGCCCTTGACCAACGTACATTTTTCAAATGTCATTGTCTGCCCACTGTATTTCTTTGGTATTTCGGGATCCGGGGGTACCATAATCAAGCGCCGTGCACTCCTCCGCGTCATCCGCACGGGGCTCCATTGGGCCAAGGTAGAAGGGGTTGTGGCAGTGGAGGTGTCGATGGTCAGTCCCATTCCTGCCCCAAGGTGTGGGCGCTGCATATGAGGCAGGTTTGCAAGCAGGGCCTGCGTAAGTGGCCCCAGACACTCCCTCATGGCACTTGTGGATGCCGCAACAGCAGCAGTGTTGGCTGCGATGGCTGTGGCAATGGCCCTCATGGAGTCATTTCCATCTGATATTTGTTGCCGCATCAGTTCAAGCATTGACTCCTGTTGTGCCTCAACCCTTGACAGGCGAGCGTCGAAGGAGTCGTTGGCTGCAGGAGTGCTGGTGACCGGGGTGGTGGTAGGCGGGGTGGTGGTAGGCAGGGTGGTGGTAGGCAGGGTGGTGGTAGGTAGGGTGGTGGATGGCACTTGTGTGGTGCCCACGTCCAGGGCACACTCCTCCTCAAAGAGGCATATGACTGACTCATCAAGGTCCGAGTCGTGGAGGCAGGGATCGTACATGCTCTCTGCCTCTGTAGGGGTAGGGATGTTGGTAATGGGGCTTGGGGTGGTATGTGCCGGACATGATGTCACCCTCATTCTCCAACTCTGCATCCACAACGTCCGCGGTGGTTTGCGGAGCATGAATAGAAACGCCTCCCACTGTTGTGGGTGGCTGCTGCTGGACAGTGGGTGCAGGTGTTTCCTGCAGGGTTACTGCCCGGTGTGGCACACTGCCTGTTGCTCTGGGCAGTTTCTTGGGCTAGGTAGTGGTGGTGGCCCTGGTCCCTTGCCGTGCAGTGGATGAACTTGCACCCCTGTCCTGCATGCCATCTTCCTCATCGGTGCCTGGGGGATAGAAGAGATGCAGGTCATCAGTGATGGTGTCACATGGCAGCGATAATCCGCTGTGCTATGAGCGCTGTGATATGTTCATACATTCATGCATCAAGTTATTTTAGGGGTGTGGCAGTTGGTGTTCTGAGGGGGCATGTGGGCAATCAATGCATGCCTGGTGGCATGGCATTGGTATGGTGGATGTGTGGTGAGTTCCATGGGCACGGTTGGGTCATGTTGCACTTGTGTTGGGATTGGGATTGGCACTCAGCATGCGTGTGAAGCAGGGTGTGGCACACATTCTTGACTGGATATGTTGATGTGGGCCTGGGACATGCATTGCCTTAGCTAGTCTCACTTCCACGTCACTTGTGACACATCATGGTTTAGCCTACACGGATGTGATGGGTCACTCACCTTCTTCTGTGGATGATGTAGCGCCCACCTCCTGGTCTCCGATTCCCTCTACGGATTCAGGATCTATAAAGGTACTGGCTGTCTCCTCCGATGCCGTCAACTTCACTGGGGAGTGTGGGGCTCCGCCTGTCGCCATTGCGGCCCTCCTGTTCTCCGACAGGATCTTCCTCACCCTAAGGCAGAGGTCATCCCACCGCTTCCGACAGTCGCGCACACTCCTTGGGGTGGTTCCCACTGCCGACACCCTCTGTGCGACCTCCTGCCACACCTCCTTCTTTTTGGTCTGGGCTGCATGCTTCATGTCGGTGCTCCTGATGGTGTCCGCATGCTGGCCCAGGGTGACAGTGAGCATACTTAGCTCAGCGTCTGAAAAACGCTGTTTACGCTTCCTGGGGGTCGCCTTCCTGATAGCCTTGGACATCCTGCTTCTATTCTGCCACAGCACAACACAAAAGAACTGGTGGTTGGGGAGGATGGCAATGGATTGTGTTTTTAAAGATGGCCGCCGGCCCATTTCCTGTTCCTGCGCGATGACGTAATTTCCGGGTCAGTTTTTTGCAAACACGGTATTACCATGCCGGTATTACCATGCTGGTATTTAGGGGTTGGTATGAGGCGGTACCGCTATGGGCGGGTCCCGCGATGCCGGTATAGGGGGGTTGGAGGGCCTTTAGCAGCATGCCGGTATTACCATTACCAGCATGGGGGCTCGCGCGTGCTCGCGCACTCGTAATCACCCGCTATTAGCGGGTTCATACGAGCACGGACCGGTCTTACCGGCATGCCGGTAATGGACCCGTTTTTACCGGCCAACTCGTAATGAGGCCCATAGTATAAGTGCCAAATGTTTGATTATTTTAGTCTATCGAGTAAGTAGTTTGGCAACCTCTGGTGAAGAGAGTTGGTGTAGACTTTTTGTAAGATTAACTGTGCAATAAGTAGCATGAATGGATGGGGGAAGGTAAATCATGACGCATACGATTGTCTAGTGTTGCAAGAAGCATCTTTTTATGATGGTTGTATCCTGCCATTTGGTTGCAAGGATGTTGTCCATCCAGATTCCTAGGTGTTTTAGTCTTGATCACAGTGGGCAGGTTCTCGTTTCTTCGGGTAAAGGAGGTTGTGTGGAGTTTGATGTTGTCATGCTGAAAATCCTACATTCAGTTTTGGTTCGATGAACTTTCAGTCTATTTGTCATCACCCATCAGTCTACTTGAGTAAGGCAAATGAGATAGTACGGTGTGTTTGATGTGCGCACACAATAGTGATGCAGTACAAAACTCCATGCTGCGGCTATCTGTCTTTAAAACATCTGTATGTAATTGTAACATCCTACCTGTCTTGCCTGTCTTTGGGGATGTCTGGATACCGAGTCCTGAAGTCTGTGCCTATCCCCTGCACAAAACTCCCCCACACGACTGATATGCTATTGAATGGTCAGCAGGGAGTGTCCAATGGAGGGAGGATGGCATGAAGTCTTCCCAGTGTCTCTACACATGCTGCTGCCCAATGGTGTCAGACATTGCTTATGAGGACCTAAGGAATACCAAAGAAGCACTGGTATACCCTACTGTATCCCTGTTCCCCCATAACTCCCCCACCACCCCTTAGCCCAAGAGTACTGTGTACCTGTGTCAGTGGTCGCTTAGGTGAGGCTCCAGACCTTGGCCAGCAAATGTCTGGGAAAGTTCAACATGGGCACAGAGGCGTAGTGGAGTTATTCATCACTCCACTGGGAGACATGCGCAGAACGGAGGTTAACTGCACCCTGATCTGTTGTTGCCAATGTTCGTGTTTTGTAAAGATGAATCTTGGTGGCTTGAACCCACCCACTCACCCAGCCCTTTTCTGCGGTATTGCTTGCTGGCGTTGCCCCCAGGTGCGCAATGGCAGAGGAGGCTGGAAGGGTGAGCGCAGAAAGCTGATGTCAGTGCTGACGTGAGTATCTGTGAGTAGGTCAGGGCCCAAGCGACAAGTCAGTTGAAATAACTAATCTTGATAGTTCTTTTCTAGTTTACACAAGCGGATTCATGATCACCAGCGTGTGCAGAGAGGCAATGGGAAACCCGAACATGGTGAAACAAAACCTGGTAAGTCAATGCCTGTCCTTCTCTGTTCTTTCTCTTCTTGCTTCACTCTGTCTACCTATTCCCTGTTCTTTCTTCCTAGGTAGTATCTTCTTTCTTCTTCTTGCTTCACTCGATATTCTCTTCCTTGTTCTTTCTCTTTGGGTGGGGTTGGCCCTGAAAACTAGGGACACAGTGCTTCCAGGCAGGCTTCCTGGAACATCTGGCGAGCGTTGCTGGGAGTGGAGGCCTGACGTAGACGTTGTTGCAAGTTCTCGTGGGAGTTTCTGCATCTCACAAGATCCTCTCCTGAACTATCGGATGTCCCCAAGTGTGGCTCCTTAGTTGCCTGACCTGCCTGCCACTTACCTGTCTTTCTCCATATCCCCACCAAGGACAACTAGGTACCTGGTCCTGCCCCAAAACATGTGGTGTGCGCGGCACCTTCTCCTGCTTCATGCGAGCCTAAACAGGAATGCTGTATGTAATGCTGCATTTAGCATAAGATTTCACTAACTGGGAAATTGAGGATGTATTTTGTATTTGATGAGTATGTCTGGTATGTGATGATTCATATATCATAAGAGAAAGTAATAAATTACATGTGAAAATGTATCCGCTGTCATAGCTGCAAACATGCCAATATGCCCCATGTCATTCGGGAGATGAGTAGTCAGTCCTGTTTTTCTTTAAATTCTCAGGCTTGATGTTCTAGATTTATGATGTGAAAAACAAAACTACCAGTCCCATAAGGCAAAGAAAAGAAAATAGGTCTGGATGTGCATCCCCCAAATATCATGGAGTATATTGCCATGGAAGTGGAATCACCTTGGGCTCCGCTGGGAATGCCTCTCTCATACCATGGATGCATAATTGGCATCTCACTGCAGTACTCTAGTCAATACAAAACTGTCACTAAAATAGGATTGTGTCTGATCTCAGAAACCCATTGCTATTTTAATAATTGTACACTTCTTATAGTGTTCATGCTATAAATGACGTCATCGGGGTCAAAGATCACGTGGCTTCTCTTTCTCTCCTGTGTTTGCTCAAATGTCACCTGATTTCTCCTTTGCTGCCACCGAGGTCTTTATATAACATCCCTACCCTATGAAAACATGATTTAACATTTGTAAAGCATCCAACACTGATATTTTTACAGCAGTCCATATAACGTTTTGGACAGTGTTTCTGAGTGAAGTGCTTACTTTCTCTCTCATAAGTACAAGCACGTCGAAAAAATATAAACATCCATTTTTGAGCTCACTTTACCACGTCACGTGTGTGTTTTATCTGTGTGGGCCTTTCAGGAACACAACTCTGAAGTCACTTAAATCCTCATTGGGTCAAAGTGCACATATGTTGGTCCATTTATCAGCCACTTGTGTGTTCCAGGATATCCTCCATATATCCTTATCTTGAGTGATGTATCCGTATCCCCCATGAGGATTATCTTGCATTTTACTTTCTGATGTTAACCTGTTTTTCGAAAGTTGCAGCTGCCCTGATTAATTGCTGCCTAATTATACATTACATCCCCTTTAATTTCACTTTAAAAGCCTGATCCCGAAAGATTGCTCGTTTATCTTTCCACTCAGATGCTCCCCACTTTATTTATAATGACATCCTGAGCACCGTGCACTAAGAATTATGGCTATTAATCAACATTGCTCATGTGCGTCTTCTAATGTCCTAAAACTTCTTTTGTATATTGAGAACTGTTTTTGTTGGGCTAGGGGGAATACTGATGTAAGTTTTATATCTTTGCTCAGATATACAGACAGTCAGCTAATAAGTTCAAAGTCCATTAAAACGCATGATTTATGGAATCTAATTCCATGTGCTTGTAGTTCGCTTTATGTTTTCTCACTAAGAGGCAGACTTTTAAATCTCACACTTTCTTCTGGGAGCAAAGAGACACGAGGAAATTGTTTTGCAATGCTCCGTCTATATCACGCATTCACAGCAATATTAGCGCATTGATTACCAGATAAATATTAGTTGTCACTTTCCACCGAGGATTGTACTCTCTGTTGCATTGGTTTATGTTCAGGATTTGGGACACCACAATTCAAATGCATGAATCCCTTGGTAGTGTCACTTCACAGAACACTTGGGAAGATGGAGCTGGTAAGAATAATATCTTTATGTGCCGAACTCAAATAAAAAAAACGACCAGATGTTCTCATTAGTCATGAAATGTACAAATATATGGGTGTATCATTCATTTCTTACACATAATATGTCTTGCAATTTTAAGTTTAATTAAATATAGATTTTCTTTTCTAGTTAGCGCGCTCTCCAGATAGCTGTTCCAACAAGGCTCCTAATCTTTACATTTTCCTTTTCCATTTATTTTTAATGAGGTGATATCTCATTTTGAAACTTAATTTAGACAAAAATATATGAACTGGAGGTTCTCATATTCTTTACTCACTAAATGATGGGTGCTAGCCATGATTTTTTCAAACCGTATAGCGGTGAAATTTGTGAGCATGCAGTTTGGGTAAGAATTGTTTATTATTGTTGAGATGTACTCCAATGGCAAAATGGTGCCTGTGGAAACGGAAGGAAAAATAAACAATCAAGCCAGTCTAGCTATGCATTATATGAAGGACACACCGTAAAAACTGGAGGCGGGTGTCTGTGCTCCTGCTCTCTATTTGACAGAGGAGAGGCAAAGAGGAACTTAGCCAAGATTCTCTATTCGCTAAACGTGGGCGAGCAATCAAGGCCTAGCTTCTCAGGAGGTGATGCAGGCTGGTTCTTAAGTACAGTGTAGTCCCCAAGCACCCACAAAGGAATGTCCGCACACTGTATTAGTTAAAACACAGTCTTTATATAATTAAAGGTTCAAGTTATATACACAATCACAATAATTCACTTTGTGCTCAGTTAATCTACAATGGCAAATATATACAGTTCTAAGTGGTACGACAATTATTATCAGATTTCATTAAAGTGCATCAACTGTACTCTGGTCAAATGTCACACAAATCTATTAATAAAGGCAACCAACAATGGACATAGGAGGAAAGCAGTTAGGTAGAACAATTGGCAGAATACTGGCCCCGTTACCTAGATACAGCTCTGTGTGGAGATCCCCCCACCTAGGCAACTTATAAAATAAAGATATACTACAAACCCAGTCCATATATTGTTCAAGTAGTCTTATTTCCTTCTAAAATCTTTCTACCACCCCAATGTACCTGAATAGCAGAGCTCCTCGAGGAGGCATCGATGCACCCTTCTTGAGTGACTCCCTTTAAAGCAGGAGCCACGGATCGTCAACGGGCCTCGAAAGAAGGTGAACTTGACGTCTATGATCTTTGAAGAAATGTTCGATGGTGTCGAGGCAGTAGCTTTGGTCCTGGCGGTGCTCATTGACGACGAGTCGAAGACGTCCTGCAAGGATTAGGAATGCGGGGCACCTTGATGACAATAGTTCAGGACCGCAAAGAGTTTGAGCAGAACTTTGGCCCAGCAAGGGCGTCGAGTAGTCCGTCGTCTCTACAGTCTTTGGGTGGCGGGAAAGCCACCGGCGGATGCTCCTCGCCGCGTTGACGGCCTGGCCTTCTCCGGTGGGATAAGGCGTTTGGCGGTGCTGATGAGCGCATCTGGGAATCAAATGTCTTAGGCAAAGGAGCGTTGCGGCTCCAGTCGTCGACGGCACAGAGTCAAGCAGTCCCCACTTCTAGGCAACTAACTTCGACGGGCCTCCAGCAGTTACAGCAAACCTGCAAACCCTGATCGACGATGGTGGACGGCTGTCCGGTGCTTCTCTTCGTTTCTCGTCGGCAGTCCCCGTCTCCGGCTGACAGTCTTTCTTAGGCTGACTTCCAGGGCGCTTCGGAGAAGATTAGCAGTGCACGATTGTCCCTCTTAGCTCAGTAAGAGAGTGCCTAACCAGGTCCTCTCTGGGTCAGTTCTTGAAGACAAAGCAGCTTTCAGATCAACGAAGTAGAGCAAGAGCATTACTTCTCTTCCAGAAGGGCTTCAAGGTTAAGCTTCTGTTTCAATGTCAGTTTAAACTTCAGCTTCTGAACGATTTCTAGCAGTGAGAGGCCCTCAGGTATACTGTTGATCCCCATTCATTCTGCGGGGTCACACTCAGGCAACCAATGACTCAGAAGGGCATTCAGGCAGTCAGTCAGGCAATCAAGCGCACAGTGCATTCAGTCCATTCTTCTCCAACCAGACACTCACAACACAGAATGTGGATTTGGACAAGTACCACACCATTCAACACTACACACTGCATTCATACCAGTTTCGGCCAGGCCTGTCTCAGTCATTGTGTCAAACACCAGATACTAGAAATCTACAACACAGAATGCGTATTTGTCACACACTCCATTCACCCAGATCCCACCTACAGGCATACCCACAACATACGGTGGTTGGGAAGGCTCCAGTCAGTCTGGTCGGCACTTCCCCACACTACCATATATGTAACTTTCACCCAAGAGCCAGTCAGGGGGAAGGGACAGAGTCAGGGCTTCCCTGGACTTCAGGAAAACCAAGGTAACAGGTGATGGATGGCAATAGGCCACGGGGGCCATCTTGTTTCCATCAGGTATCTACTGATTCCAATGACAGAGCCTGGGTCTCCCAAAATGGAGGATACTCAGAGCACCTGTCAAATTCAACATGGAGCTGCCACCAGCCCATACCATGCCCTGTGGGCCACATACAGGTGCCCAAAAACATAAACTAGAGGAACATGGTTGTACCCCCACCCATGGGCGCCATAAAGGTATCCCATTGGTCTGTGCACCAAACCAAAAGAGAGAGCTGCCCCACCAGGAGTCCCATATGAACTCCTGCACAGAAAACATGACAGAACACACAATAAAAAACAGTAACAACAGGACAAGGATACGGAGGCTCTGTCCCTCCGATGCATTTCCAGCATCACACACACTCAGACAGTGGAGACATTAGACACTCATGAGGAGCCTCTTCCTATGCACAACAAATAAAATAGCTCTCTCTTGACAAGAAGGATATATTTAATATTGCATTTGGCCGTTAACGTGTGGCTATTAAATAAATAGGTTGTGCAATAAGATCCATATGGTGGTGGGAGACTGCTGAATTTTAGTTTGTGATGCTGCACTGACATGATGTGCCAAGGCCCCATTAATTCGGTGGAAATATCATATGATTCAGGTGCTGGCTAGCTGCCATGAAATAATTGAGTTGTCGAATATTTAGAAAGGTCATCAGGCAATACACGTTGGGGGGTATATAAGGGCAAGGTATTCCAGCATTGATGAGTGAGAAAAGAGAAAACCCTGTCTTTCCAGTTTCCAAAACTCTAGGGGGCTCATTTTCTAGATCCCTGTAATTTGGCAGTGGAGACTCGTTACATTTACACTTAAGTGTAATAATAAGGTGGCTTAAACTCTTATATGCTGCCCTTTTGTTTTCGGCAATGCAAACAGAGAAAACGCTACCTGCCATGTACACACGGCAGAAGGCATTTACAATTATGGATTTCTATGGAGTCCACTTTATTTTTGCTGTTGCAAAAAGCACAAGAATCGTCAGCATTTGCACTGGCATGAAAATATATGCTAATAGAAATTCAGGAGTGCAGAGAGGAAGGGAGCGATTGAATCGTAACTTACATACCACCCCTCATCTCTGCCATACAAATGAATACTAATGTTAAGTAACATAAGCAAAGGGCGCACAAGCCTTACACAAGGCCTTCACACATTTTGTTTATGTCAGGCATAGCTCAACATGAGCTATTAGATCTCTAGAATGGTGCTGCCTTTGGATCTTTCATTGAGATAAGAGGGTGCATGAATTCCTGACAGGAATTGGTGCTTTCAAAGTCTTTGAGGTAAAGGCATATTGTATTATCTGCAAAGATTGTATGACAGCGTGAGGCCTGCACCCTTCAAACATGACTACTTTGGTAAGCAGAGAAAACCAGAATACAATATATTGACATAGTCTATTGGTAAATTCAATAATGGAGGTACCTTGATAGTATGGACTTGTGTAAGGAGGAAGTAGTTGAGGGGCAACTGTTACAATAGCCTAGTCTGTGGGATTCTGAATGAAGAGAAGGTATGCCTATTGGGAAGCATTGATAATGAAGCATACAATCATGTACTATCGGGTGTTTAGTCTGAATTTGTGGCAGTGGGCCTGTATACCAATTTCATTTTTGAGCTGTAATGGCAATTAGGGTGGTTCTAAAATAAATGTGCTATGTAGGTTTTCATCAAAGTAATAGAAAAGTTCATATAAGGAATGTTTGGATTTGTTTACCTTTTCAGAGATAAAGCCTCATAAATGATTGCTACTTCATCACAAACCTTTGACTGTATACGCCCTAAATTAGAAAGTTTGAAATAATTTGCAACCTTCTCGTTGAAATATACAATGTATTGAAACAAAATCTATTTACATTTGAAGAGTGAAATTAAGGTTTTACAGGCTCTTCTGAGTCCCAAAATTCATTTTCATCATTTACAAAATCTTTATCACGGACTTATTCATTGCCACCAGACTCACACAGTTCTGTGCACCTTTGTGACTGACCTCAGCATTTACAATGCACAGCACACCGTCCTTTGACACATGTACACCATAACAGCTTTATGATTGATCGTGGTGCACATAGAAGTTTAGACATTCGAGAACATTGATTATCTGTCTACTCCCACCCAAAATTTTGATGTCTTTGGGATATCAGGGTGTTGTTGATCAGTGTGTCAAAGCTTCAAGTTTTCCTTTCCTGAAGTCTTGAAAACTTTCCTGAAAGATAGTTTTCCCTTCTTTGTAAAGCACACAGAAACATCACAACCTAAAAGACAAAGAAGGCCTAATAATACCTTCCCTTCTGTAGGCCCTAAGAAGGAACACAATCGTTTGAAACCTATACATCTTCAATTAGTTCCAACTCCTGCGACAACCATGCTGTTAGATGGGTAAAACAGTGACCACCACAGTGAAATGATAAAAACATTGGTATCAGGTGAAAAAATGTGGAGGGCACTAGCATGAAGACGAGATACATAGCTAGTGAAGAATTAATTTTGTGTCTGCCTCCTCATGTGTATTTTCAATATCTCCAACATCATTTCCATCTGATGACTTGGCTTCATTTCTCCAACTGACCATCAGGCTTCTTTTCATTCTCTGTGCATGTAGAACTGCTTTATTTGAGAGGCACGCTGTTAACTCATATTTACTTTAGTTTCAGAATGCAATAGGAAGGTTCTCATGGAAAATTAATCAATATTTTTACAATCTGTAATTTTGTATCCATGTGTTGCTTTTCCTGCTCTTTTCCTTTGCATGGAGTTCATGAATGAATTTTCAAATACTAAATGAGTTTCATCATACTCAGCAGATAAGGTATTTTGTTGTTGAATTCAATTGCAAGGTTATGGCATGTCTGCACATTTGATGGTTTCTGCAGTGCTTGCAACTCTGCCATTCCGTCAAGGACAGCTGCTGAATATGTTTGCTCTGGTGCAGATATTCTGTCCTCAGTAACAAATGAAGAGACATCTGTCATGTGGTCAGAAACCTCTGTATGCTGTTCCTCTGTTCCAGCTTGTTTTTGTTTGCAGCTAAAATCATTCTACCATCTAAGTGGGACATTAAATGAGGTACTGCTGAGAATTTGTTATTACTCAAGCATTCCTGCGGATCAATGTCAGCTCAACTTCATGAAGCAATCAGCAAATGTGTGAACACAGCACAATATCTCCTCAACTGCATTATGGTGTCTGATACTTTTGTCTTAACAACTTTGTGGGCAGGTTTACCCAGCTGAAGGTTCTCTTTCTTCATTGTTGACAATAGGCTGCAACTGTCTGAATCAATCCAGTCTTTCATTGTACATTTTTCAACCTTTATTTGTCATTTTTGATGTGTCCTTCTCAATGTTGTTATCAAAAACTGCCTATGTCGAGATGTTAATGAGTTCTTTTCCATCACATTTCACACGGTTAGTCAATATCATGATTAAGTTATAGATCTGTTGAACATCTTACTTTGGCGTGTTGCTTTGGATGCTGTTAGGTGGTGATGTTAGGATCATTCATAGTCTGTGATTCCAATATGTTATTTTACTTCTGTCGACAGTCTTGGCCGCTCATGAGAGGCTAAAAAGAATTGTGCAAGAGACAGTTTCTTTTGAGTATTAACCACACCACCAAGTACTTTCATTGCTGTGTTTTGATGTTCCAGAGCTTCATCTGAACCTAAAGCACAAAAGGTTATGTTTGTCTTGCTTAGTAAGCAATTGACTTTCTGAAACCCATTATACGTCCCGATGTTGGCTTTCAAGCTCTCAAGCTTGTTAAAATGTGCTAAGTACCATGCTTTCATACTTTCATACTTTTGTAGTTTATCAAATCGAGGTAAAAAAAGTACTTAATGCACTCTTCAAGTGAAGTAAGGTGTAAATCCCCGTTTGTGTTTGGACGGATCTGATAAATAAGAGCATTGTGTCCACCATATGAATGGACTGAAAATAAACTCTGAGTGCTGTTTTTTCTTGAGATTCCTCACCCTCAAATAAGTCCATTTTGGCCATCACATTTGAATTTGTCAGAACTGCAATAACATAATTATGGACTGATTTGGTTTCTTGGGAATTATCCAAATTTTAAGTAATTTATTCAGCTCAGATTCCATCATTTCCTTGATTTCAAAATGTTCTTTGTAGAATGAATCAATGATACATTTGAAAAGTGCAATCCTTAGTGGCATGAGTGCTTCAGTTATTCTCCTTACGCAGTTCCCTGATAGAATCTTTGACACAATATCCACATCAGAGAGTACAGTTAAGAGGGCCTCAATGTCTGCTCATCCAAGAAAGAACCATTGCCATGATTAAATGGAGCTCACCTGGAGCTCACCTGGTCTAAGCATCTAGCTCTTTTACAAGTCTTTTTTATCCATAGCTAATTTTAAAACCGGCTTGTAAAGGCCAAGATCCAATGTTACAACTTTTTTTGATTCTGGGGTGACAAAAGGTATTATTTTCTTCAGCTTCTTCATGAATGTGAGCAGTGTTTGTGTGGTGTTGGGCCGGCATCTACGTTTGGAAGTACACAGACTCTAGTTTTTTTTTTAGTTGGAGGATCACGTATAATGGAATTGTAAGATGATCAAGTCGGAACTGAGGTGCTTGGTTCTGACTCTGTCTCTCATTTATCAGTCTCAGTTTCTTCATTGAGATTACAATGTGTATCCAGCATCTCTCCATCAAAACATTCTTGAAAATCACTAAATGGCAAGACTTCTGCCATCAACCAAATTAGGTCCTTTTGCCTGTTGCAATCTAAAATAACAATATTCCTCTTTGTATAATACGTGATTTGACTTCTTACAGGATTCAGTGGTCTTCATCCTTTTGGAATGTTGCAAGACATGACCTCAGAAAAGGACTGAGGAATTTTCTGCAGTGATCAAAGTGATGATGGTCCTTATATTTCAGTTGGGCTTAATAGATATGACTCCTCCTTCTCCTGATAGACCACCGTAACTGTACCGTGCAAAGTTCCTTTACCATACAGAGTATCATTGTGAAGTCAATATTGTTAGCAGCACAATAGACAAATCTGTCTCTGACCAACTCTGAGGGGGCGTAAAATTCTCCACAGTCATCAATGCGTTTTATTACCTCTGTGGTTATCTGTGTCTCAAACCGAAGGACTTTGGTGTAATCTATAGAAGCCCCCATGCTATGCAGAGAATGAATGATGAATTTGCTTTAGGATAACAGTGTGCATTCTGAGCATTACTGTCACCTGCAAGGGCATGTTGAGGGTATGGCATGTGGTAGAAGTGTTCATGTAGGAAGCTTGTCGTGGTGATAGAATTTCAAATATAAACATCTGTGACAATTTATGAGCCCTGTTCATTACAGTGGTATCTCACTTTTCTGTATTATTTTTCATATCATCTGTCCTTGACAGCACCACTTGCAAAAAAGAACAACTTTCTTTGGAACAACATCATCAAAACTTCCAATGAACATCAATTTTTCACAAGTTAGTACACCTCTCTGTAAAATCATATCTGCTTCAAGACGGGTTCTCATATTTTTCTCAATATCCTCAAATTCTTCTTCTGCAAAATCTGCTGGTACTCTCAATGAGTCGTGTTATGGTTCATTTATCATTTTAGGATTACTAAAAATGATGCCAGTACATTCAGGCTGTTCTATGAAACCTCTGTTTTGTTTTCTTGTTTTCATCTGTCCTTCTAAACCATTGTTAGTTGCAATTTCACTTTAAAGATGTTCAATTTCCTCCAGAAAATCACTGATTGGAGATACACATTCAACATTTGTTGCTGCATAAGACAGTGAATTTGGAAGCATCGAATCCTAGCTATCAACTATTACATTGGGTAATAAAACAAATAATGCAAGGAATCCAGCAGACAGTGCTAGATAAGAACAGAAAGGTGTTAATATTGTGAAGAAATGTTTTCATTGCAGCCTCATTACACACTTATAAACATCCATAATGTTGATGTAAGGGATAATCTCAGGACATGTGATTCTTCTTGTAGATATTAAACACAGATGACAAAAAGGGAGCACTAGTATACTGGGAAAGGGTGCAGGGTTTGAGGGCAGAGAAGCTGTATATCACTGTTAGTCAAAAACAGTGCTAGGACCTGCCCACCAACCTGATTACTTGAAAAACCACCATCACCACAAGCCCATGGTGTAGACTATGTGAAAAGGGAATTGTAGTTTGACAGAGTTCAAGGAGTTGAAGCCATGTGGTTGAGGTTTTGGATGTGGAGGAACAAAATAATTCCCAGACTGAATTGGAACAACTAGCGTGTCTGAACGTGGCTGTCAGATAAGAAGTAGTAAGCAATGAAACTGCCTTTGATATCTGTATTAAGACTATACAGCAAAATGCAGACATCATTCATGGCAACCTTAAATATCTGTATAAAAGATGGTCATAATTGTCTTATTACAGATTAGTATCCGGCGAGGGAGTGTGCCGGCTTCCCAGCCAATGGGGAGGGTCAGAACGTGGCCATTACCAGATGGTAATCCTGCCACGCTGAGCCGCCTCAGGGTTGGCGGCCGCCATCTCTCCTCACCAGGGAATGAGGTAAGTGCTTCTAACCCTCCACCCCCTTGCCAACATTTCCTCCCCCCCCACACGTACCTGCTTTTCGGGAGCAGACACTTCTGTATCCAGCACATCTGCTCCCGATCTTTGATAGACTACACATAGTCCCTTCTCTCCTTTCCATGGTGGCCATTTCTTTTGTTTACTTTTTTCCTTTTTTTTGAATGGACGCTATGGAAACAGAAAGAAAATGCTTTTAGTACCCCGGTCTTATGGGCTGGGTTCCCAATAGCAATAAGCCTCTCTTCAGCTATTGCCTCAGGGCCTTCATTAAGGACCTTCCTTCACTTGGGCCTGTAACTATGGGCCCAGAGCATTACCTGAAGTGGTAACGCATCGCCCACAACCCCCGTGCTCAGGGCTTATTGCTTAACTAGTTGGGACATCACAAATGATCTATAATAAGAAGAATACATCACAACTGCTCTGTAAACATTTGTCACCCTTCCATTGCGATGTTGCAACAATTGATGCTTGAGTCACCAGAGGTAGTTCCAGCTGTCACAACAGCATTTAATTAAATCCATGATACGCTTTTCGAATTCATTTCTTGCAAAATATTATTCCATGTCACTTTACAGCCATTAATTGACAAGAAACTGTTTATGGCAGAATGTTGAATGTGTGCACTGCCAGAGTTTAACATATTTGAGCAAGAATCAACATAGGGGAAGGCAATGACAGTGTCTGGCAATTCATTAAACAGAATAAAATGCCCCGATCCATACATAATAAACAATATTTCAAATCATCTTGATTTTCCGTAATCTTATAAAGGAACTCTGCCTTAAGCCCCGTTCCTCAATTTGGTCACAAAACTCCTCAGTGACTTGCAATATCCTTATAATGTATGGTAAGGGGTAATTTTTCCCATATATAAAACACAGGTCACCCAGGATCATGGTGTTATAAGGAAGTCAAGTGAAGCAAGTTATCTTCCCCCTTATCAACATGGAACTGCTTGTATGATCAGCAAGTTATTTTGCATGTTGGGTCTATTGGGCCTGCTGTTAAAGTGTTGGGTCCTGTAACATAACACGTAACTAGCAGCATCCAGCAAGAGACATGCACACACAAATAACAGAGAGGATGAGAATCAAGGTAGCTCCCTTCATATAGCAAGCTTGTTGGTATGTTTTCCAAGATATCAGTTTTGGAGACTTCCATTATAGAGTGACAGCTCTTAGTACCTAGTGACCAGCATCCATGACAGTTTCTTAATTGACTAACTGGGTCTACCGATGGGACACTAGACACACATAATTAGTCTGTACAATTATTCTGTTTGTCATGAGCACCTTGTAATATTTTGTATTTTTTGATAAAGGACTGAAGGGTATTTTGTATAGATTTGGGGCCTGGCGGTATTTTCTTACTGCCAAAATAAAGGTAATTTGGCAATGTTTACTTCTTGCATTTAGATTGGGTTTGGCCTTATTTACTTTCAGGAGCCATTCCTTATTTCAGTACATAAAATGAATTAGTGGTATACATTTTTTTGGTGGTATTTTCGTGAGCATAATTTCCTGTTTTATTTGTGGCCCCAATATACAAACCCCCTTCTTTTTGCTTAGACTGATCGTGTGATCTCTAGAGGCCTCTGACCTACATTCATAAACACCACAATTTTCACATATAGCATTCTCAATCCCCTGTGGTATTATCACTAATTTATTTATATTAGCGAATTATGCTTCCATACGCCCAGCAAGAACTATTGTATTATATTCCACTCAGAAACCATACACACATACACTGAATGGAATCACGCACACAGCTATTTATAATTGCTGATGATATTGCTCCATCTGTATAGGAAACATGACATACGTACTACTTAAAAATCTTCCCCTTCTTGCAGGATGTTATTTTAGATGCACCAAAGAAAAAACGGAAGCAAGAACACTCTTACACAGTCTGTGTGTTATAACAATTTCATTTCAAAATAATACATTACCATTCTTGTGAGACAGTCCTTTCTGAAATAAACAGAAGAGAAACAGATGCAATAATACAATGAATTTCACTTCACATTATTTATAACAAGAAAAAGAAAAGTTACATCAATGGGACAGCATTTGCATTGCAACATTATAACGTGGCAGTTAAACACAGGGACTCCCTATCGCTATCCTTCCTGCCTGAGAAACACTTAATTCATGCGGCACACCCTCAATTTACTTTATAATTACCAGCTATTTGTAGCTCTCCGGTACGTGAAATCCCTTTGTTTGCCGCCTCCGAGAAGTGACCCAGGGTTGCCCTCGTAAACTTGTAATTTGAAGGGCACAGCAAAAATACACAGTTTTCAAGCCGGTGCCAAGTGACCAGGAATCCCCAGTCTCTGAAGGTCAGCAGTGCAGCTGAAACGACTCCTCGCAGCAGCCCAGCAAAGGCGACCTCTTCACAGCAGCTCAGCAAAAGTGATCTGAACTTAATTATGTCAGAGCTCGTCCAGCAAACCTCTGTTGCATCCCCCAGGCTTACGTGTCACCAATCAAATTCACAATATCGTATCCTCCTTCCTCAACAATAGCTCACATTTGCAGTAAGCAACTGTATCTAACTAATTTCCTGGTATGTGGATTTTGCTTCCTGCAAAGACAGTGAACACAGAGAGCAAAGAAGGAAAAAAAATCTAAATGCACCTTTAAAAATGACTCTCAGAGCACATCTCTTCTGCCTCTCTTTCCACATGGAGAGCACATTATAATGTTAATGAGTTAATATTGGTGTTAGTATTTGTTAATTAAGTCAGTCAATTAGATAGCTAATGTGGTCTCCTCTGAATGAGGCATTTCCAGTGAGAGAAGAAAAAGAAATAAATATTCTGGTGTGCTTTTAATTCAGTAGAGAAAAACGAAATTCTGGTGTGCTTTAGATCTGTAGAGAAAAACGAAATTCTGTTTTCATTTGCATATCCATATGTTTCACTGGCGACACATGGCTGGCTATATGTGTACCACATTATAGCAATAATGTGATCATATGCAGTGGCGCTGTACTCCAAAACACACTAAATTATACTACATACCCTCCTTTTTCTGAGAATTTGGCCATGGTCCAAGCCACAATTGGAAGAAATCCAACTTGCTCATTTTCTTCTCTTAAATCATAGCAATTCAATAACATGAATATTCACCCATTTTACAATAAATCACTGTTCATCCACCGTAATACCAAAATTCATCTCTGAGTCCATTAGTCCTCACAAAATATTTTACATATTTGTTCCCAATTGAAGTGTTTATAGTTCATTGTCCTGTCCTTATACTTGAAGTCAATTATAAAACAATAAAATAAAATAAAATAAAATAAAAAATAAAAATGAAGAATTAAAATAACAGATTAAAATAATTAATTAAAATAATAAATATGTGGAACTCCATACTCCAGGATATACCGGAATTCATGCACCAACAATGCTGCAAGTTCATTCTTCTTCTACTGTTGTCTGCCCCTGAGACGTCCCGATCAGCATCTGGTTCACTTGGAGCACTCTTTCATCCTGGCACTCTTGGATACTGTTTTCCATAGGAGTCATCTTTTTTGGCATCCCTGTTACTTTGTCTTCACCTCCACTCGAGGCAGACATCATTTGATCTTCATCCAGGGGACTCCAGGACTCCATCGTCTACCATGTCCTCCGGTCCCGTGACCTCCGACTAAATGTATGTTAATATTCTAAATCAAATAGAAAAGAAACAAATTAAGTACATAGCACAATACTAACTTCACCCTTTTGCCAAAAATAAAATTATATATATGTTCATGCACTTCATAAATCATTTCACCCTCTTCCTCTCGCCTTCTGAAATTAAGCACATGTTAGAGAGAAAACAAACATACATAAAATAGCATTCAACATTGAACACATTTTAATTTTGTAAAATAACCCCATTAGTTTCAGCCTCCATTTTTTTTATAAGTCACATTTTTCTTTTTTTATATATATATATATAAGTCACGGAATTTGTGTTCCATTCCAATAATCAATCACATCTATTTTTATTTCTCTGTCACTACCCTATGACTAGACTCATTTATCTTATCTTCTTTCATGTATTTAAGGGACTTTATCTATTTCTACATGCTCAAGTCTTTTTACCTCATCTTTGGGGTGCCATGGTTTGATTTGATTTACATGAACAAACTTTTCTGTTGCTGTTTCACCTCAAGTTTTCAAAATTTTGTACACTACGGGAGATATCTTATCTATAATTCGAAAAGGCCCCTGCCAGGCTGACAGAAATTTAGAATTTTTCTGTTTACTTTTCCCAAAATGAAATTTATACACCTGATCCCCCACACAATACTCTTTCACTAATGTGTTTTTATAATAATATGACGTTGCACTTTCAGCAGCTCTTTCTAGATTTCGCTGTACAAAAGCAAATGCATGTTGGAAATGCTTCCTCAGCTCATCCATGTATTTATAAACTGTAGATGCACTCACAAGTGTCTGCTCATGTGTTCTCTATAGCAGTTGTTGCGGCAACACCATTTTCCTACCTGTCAAAACCTCATGGGGGCTAATACCTGTTGCTTTGGCATGAGTTGATCTGATTGCCATCAAAACCAAAGGTAAATGTAAATCCCAGCTGGAACCTACTTCTGCTACAAACTTCTTTAATATGTCCACAACGGACCTATTACAGCGTTCAACTTTCCCAGAAGAAGCAGCTCTATATGCAATGTGTAATTTCCTTTTCACTCCCAGCATTTGCCATACCTTACTCATTAGACCTCTTGTGAAATCACTTCCTCTGTCTGATTCTATTCTTTATGGTAACCCAAACCTTGAAAATACATGATTCACCAGTAATGTAGCTGCTGTTTGCGCACTACAATCTGGTGCAGGAATACACTCAATCCATTTTGACATCAAACACACCACACTCAAAATATACCGGTTCCCCCTGCTCGACCTCTTTACAGGTCCTAAATAGTCTATTTGCAAATCTGACCATGGAAGAGTGAAGCCTCTTTTCATTAATGGGACTCTATGCATTGGTGAAGCAGTTTACATTGGGCACATACTAGACATCCTCTGGTATATAATTCCACATCCTGGGACATATGTGGCCAGTAAGCATAATCTTTTCGTATCTCCAATGTTTTTTGTGAACCTCTGTGGCCTGCAGTTATCACATCATGTGCATGGTGTAGCATTAGCCCTCTGAATGAAAGGGGCACCACCCACTGTATTTGTCCTGTTATGGACTCTCTAATCATGAGTCCATCCTGTAGTCTAATTCGTTTCTTATTCTTTAATAGCACCCTCAAATCTTCTTTTCCCACACAATCATTTTCTGTTAAAGGGTTTTGTTCAGGGTCTATTAAATTATTATAATATATTCCCAAAATTGGATCATCCTTGTGTGCCTTAATGAGATCTTGATCTGGTGTATCGTAACTCTATTGTACTACTGGTTGATCCACCTCTTTTGGTGCTTTAGAGCGTGTTACTGCATCAATTTGTATTTCACCAAGTAAATGTTCAATAGGTAGCAACTCTCCCATCACAGCCCCAACTTTAGCTAGGTGATCTGCCTTATCATTCCCCTCCTTATCCTCTCCTGGAGTTTTTAAATGTCCACACATTTTTCTCCAGTATATTGTCAAATCATTCTCTGACACCAATTTGTCTATGGCTTGTATCATTTTTCCATGTTTAAGTGGCTTCTTATTGTATGTAACCATGCCTATTGCTTTCCAGCCAGGTAAATATTCCACAAAACTATTTTGTGCATAATCAGAATCAGTCACCAGGACAATTTCACTAAATTTATTATCAACTGCAGTAGCAATTGCTTTATAAATGGCTGCTAATTCCGCTACTTGACTGCTCCTAGCTCCAATTCTCATCCCTATATTGGGGATACCTTCACATTTCAACCAGACATTTCCTATTCCTGACACTAATTGTCTATTACTGTCATTTTCAATGTGAAAAGCACAACCGTCGACATATACAGTCGGCAAATCCTTGCATGTCTTGTCATCAAAAGCTTTGTGTGGTGATTGCCCAAATTCCTGTAAACTAGATTCCACTTCTACTTCGTTTGATACATGTTCAGCTGCACAGTCATGTTGATCCGCCAAACCTTGAGCAACTGGGCTCTTTTTATTTTGGCCATTTCTCACTTCTACAGGAAAACCCTGTAATGCCAGTGTCCATGAAGTGATTCTGGACTGTGCTAGGTTACCTGACCTAATTCTTTTACACTCTAAAAACTGCAAAGGTTGATGATTTGTCTCAATAATCACCTTTTCTCCCTGAACAATGGGGCGGAAATGTTGTAGCACCCACACAGTGGTCAAAAGGGCCTTTTCACATTCACTGAATTTAATTTCAACTTGGGAAAACGCCTTACTTGCATAGGCAATGGTTTTGTGATTCAAATAATGTTTTTGTGATAACACTGCTGACATACAATGTTCAGAGAAACCTATTTCTATAAAGAAATCCCTATCCTTTATCGGATATGCTAAACATGGTGCCTTTGCAAGACATTCCTTTAATTTAGCCACTGCCTCAGACTGCTCTTTTTCCCATTTCCAGGGTGTGTTCAGCTTTAGCAGTTTAGTCAATGGTTGAGTAATTTCAACATTATTTTCAATGAATTTCCTGTTATAGCCTGTCATTCCTAATAAACTTTTTACCCTTTTCACATATTTAGGGTCTTTTAGTTTTTGTATGGCCTCTATTTTCTTCTTTTGTGGGTTTAGTCCATGTTCAGTCACTTCATGGCCTAGAAAATTCACTTTTTTCTTGCACCATTGTGCTTTTTGTAAAATACTTTGGTGCCTGCTTTCTGCAATTGTCCAAGAACATGTCTTATTTCATCAAAATTATTTTTCAAGCTCTCATTTTTTATCAGTACATCATCCACATAAACTATGGTACCTCTTTCCGCTGCATCAGGCATGGCCTTTCTCAAAAATATTCCAAATTCACTCCCACTATTGACATACCCAAATGGAACTCTAGCCCATGCATATTGAGTCTTATTAAATGAAAATGAAAATAAATTCTGAATCTCCTCTGCCAATGGCATGCACCAATATCCAGAGGTGAGATCTAACGTGGTAAACACTTTTGAACCATGTACCTGAGCTAGGCCTTGATCAATGAATGGCAGTGGCCATCTGGATACTGGCACTCTTTTATTTAATTCTCTCAAATCTGTACATAGCCGCCATTGACCTTTTGGCTTTAACACACCTAAAATAGGTGTGTTGGATGTGCTATGAATAGGCCAGATAATTCCCCGAGACTCAACATTTTTAATTATCTCTGCATATGACTCTAAACATGCCAGTAGTAATCTATACTGGCACACACATACTGGGCTTCTACTACACCATTCTGGTAGCGTGGCCACATGTAAATTAGTTAGACCGCAATCATAAGCATCTTTTGCAAATACATCTTTAAACTCCATAAATATCTTCCTCAATTCATTTCTATCCTCATCGCTGTCACATGCATCTGCTGATAAAACATGCTCCTCCACCATTTTTGAAAATTCTGGAAAATCTTCCAGTAGAGGAATCTCTGTGATTTCCTCTAACTGTGTGGCTGTGTCTCTCTGTAAAGCTGCAACTTTTAAATATTTTGGCATATCAGCTTCCACTTCAATGGGCTGATTTTCTGTTTCATTCTCATTTAAGTTAAATGTTATGCAATCCTCTTGATGACAGCACACTGTCTCATTTGAATCATAAGGGTACACAGAATTAATTTTAAATATTCCTTTGGGCTGAGAATTCAGGTATTCTGGCAACTCACCCTTGGCATCTACATACTTTTCAGGTATATTTCCAATCACCATGTTATTTAGATCTGCAGCATAATGTGATTTTTGTATAGCTATTCCTAATGAGGAGTTTTCCTCTAAATGAATATCTTGACAACCTTTATTATTCACCATATTTTTACAGACCCTTCACCAATATCTATCAATGGAATTAATTCATAATCCAGGCCTTGCTGTTTTATGGATTCATTCAAGCACACAAATGCATCAGAGTCTTCTATCTGCTGTCCATTTTTGCATTTCAGTGTTATTGGAACCTCTTTGGTGAGTGCAGGGATAATAGTATCCTTCCTCAGCTGTAATTCAATTGCATATGGGACCAGTTGTGCGCAATGATAAGCCCTTCTTTTGTCTTCAAATTCAGGTGCCGGCCCACCTAGGCGTGACCATATATTTTGATTAAGGAAATCTAACACCATACACATTCTGTGCATTGTATCATTGCCCATGTAAAAGTCATTTTGTGCCCCACTCACTATCCAAACATTATGGTGAATTGTTTTTTTGCCCAATACTAATTTTAAGCATGCATCTGCCTGCAATTCGGTTTTCAAATTCTGGACTATCCAAACCAGAGACATATTGGTTTTTAATTCTAAATTTCAGGATCTCCTCCCTCTCCATTATTTTTTGCAACAATTTCTCATTAATGAAACTCCTTTCCTGTTCAAGTGCTAAAATGGCTTTTTTTTTAGAATAGTCATTTATACCAATGTGAACCCATGGTTGCTCATCTTCCATGTGTATTTCACCAAGAGTGGTGATGTGTTTTTCTGTATTTGTTTTAGGAGCAGTATTTTGTTTGCATGTTTTCTCTTTTAAATGAAAACGTAATGTGTGCTCATCTATGGCAGTTTGCCATTTTTTCCTTGGGTCCAAGTATATTTGTACAGATTGTTTCTCATCTTCACTCTGCATTTTGTCACGACACATTAAGATAACAGTGACGCTAGGTATGCAGCTATTCTGGAGATATACCTCCACTGCATCATTTGTTTTGGCAACGGTGTGACACTCATTTATATTGCTATTTTTTTATTTTAGTTTCTTAGGTCTCAATGGTTTTTTGGTTAAGGACCACAATACTCCATTCACCCGATCTATGAGAGGAGACAATCTTTTCAGGCAATCTGTTCCCATCAGAAATGGAATTTCACAAATAGATGTGATCAATACCTCCTGTTTCATTCTGTGCTTTCCAATCTTTTTGTCAACCTCAGTGACACCTATAATAGGCACCTCCTCTCCGTTAAAATTATGCACTGTACCTTGATTTTCCTTCACTGTGATCTAATTCTGTGGGGATCTCCCTTCATTGATACTCTTTACCAATTCTTTAGACATAATTGTGGCCTGGGCGCCAGTGTCAATCATTGCAAATGTATTGCATTTTTCTTCTGCAGTGATGGGAGCATAATACCTGTCTTCAACTTCCTTTAACACACATAAGAAATGTGAATTCTTACTGATTTCAGGGCTCACCTTTCTCAGGCATTTTTCACTTTTGGCTAAGCACATTGGTGAATGGAAAGAGATGTTTCCCTCCTTTTTGCACATTTCTGTGTGAGAGACTTTATTCATTTCTCCATGTTCAGAGGTTTTTTGGAGTGTGGCCACTGTTTGCCTATCCATCCAGGTATCATCAGAGGTCACATTACAATCCTCCAACTGAACATGTGTAACAACATCACTTGGCAATTTGTCATTGTCTAACTCTGTGTGTTTGTGGTTATTTAATATGGTACCAGTCCTTTTAACTTCTTCAAAAATATGTGGCTCAAAGAATTCTGCAGGTGATTGTCCTGTACCCTCTTTTGAGTATTTCTTTTTTCTGCCTGTGTTTGGTCATTGTCTTGATTGCCCAGGGAAGGAATTATAGCATCCCCACTTACTCCCTGTTCATTGATATTCCCCATGCATGAGTCATCTTTCTTAAATCTGTCTCTTTGTTCTTTTGGAATTTCAGGTTTTCCTTTTTCATTTGTACAAATCTCCAATGTTTGATTTAGCTCTAGGTCAAACCGAACTTCTTTCATAAGGGTATTTGTACTTTCTGTCACAGGTTCATTTACCGGTACTTTCACTTTTAAATCATTAGGCATCTCAGAGTCATTATGCATAATTACATCAGAGCAATCTGTCTTTTTGGCACTGCAGGTATCATAAATACTTAGTCACTTTTCAGAAGCCATCCGGTCATTGCTATGTCCTTCTGCCCCCTCCTTTGATGACTGTTTTTGTGCTGTACAGAGCTTTCCTATTTGTTCAGCTAACATTTTCACGTGGGCCTCGAGACACTGGAATCTATCCATCTCTCTAGAATCCTTTCTCTGTGGCCTAGATCGATATTGGTTGTTTTCCCCCTGATTGAGTCTATTCTGATACCTCTCAGGGGAATGATTTCTATTGGGATTGTTCCTGAACTCTTGATTCATATGTGGAGGGGAACAGGGTGCACCCATCCTTTGGTTCCCCTAGTGGGGAATTATTTTACTGAAGTGGAGTATAGTTCATATTCTGCCTCATGTCCTGTCTCTCATGTTGTGGGTACTGGCCCCTATGTTGATTCCCATTATCAGTAAATCGATCCACATATCGGGGTCTATCCTGATTACCATATATCATGGTGTTGGGATCAAATCTGCTCTGTGTCCCCAATGTCTGGTAGGGACCATCATTTCTTTGATCCTGATTTTGTCTCTGGTTATTGTTCATACCTGACATATCAGGCCGATAGCCTGCCCAGGGCCTATCTCCTAAGTACCTAGGGCTGATGTAGCTTTCCCTATTACTAGGCTCATGTGATTGAAACATTGATGCAGGGTGTGATGACCTTTGTTGATTACCCCTTTGTTCAGGTGCCAAATTATTTTTACCTGGACTTTGAGCAGACTCAAGGGACATTTTGGCTGACCTGATTTCCATCACTGTTGCTGAGGGTTCTTTAGATTTAGGTCTAATATCTTTCATTTTATCACTTTCTCTACCCTGACAATATAGTACCTCTTATAGTTTTGTCCTTTGGTGTACAATCCATTCAAGGGACTTGTCACGGTCAAATTCATGGACCAATTGGGATATGATGTCTTTCTGTAGCCCATAGAAGTAGGCAGTTTTAAACTCATTGGAATTGGGGTCAAAAGATACATCAAAGTGAGGAAATGCTCTTTTTAAGTCTTGTAAAAACTGACGAGGGGATGTGTTAGGCCCAGCAGTGATTGTATAAGCAACTTTCTTTGCCTCCTGCAATGACTGGAAAGGAGAAAAATAACACTTAATCTCTTTTTCAAACTCTGCCCATGTCATATTCTGCAGTTCATTTAATCCCCTTATGATACTAGCCGTGGGAGCATCTAAAGTTAAATGAAAATAATGCCTGTATTGTTCCTTAGGTATCTGGAGGGCTTTAAAAATGTCATGAACCACTTCTAAATGATCCTCTATGCAGCATTCCCCTCCCTTTTTAAATGGTTTGATCAGGGCTTTGATAGATTTCATTATCTTTATGTGGCTACTTGTTGCAATGCATGGAATTGCACTACTTGGTGATTCAACCCTGGTTCCAGGTGTATGGGATTGGTGGCGGCCCCCAATGGGAGTATCAAATCCCCCAAGGGCGCTGCAACCAAGTTCAGTCACCGGCCTAGTCACTGGGGCACTAGCTCTTTGGGTAGAAATAGAATTCACCTCAACTCCATTGAATGTGGTGCCCTGCCGTCTATCCTGGGACCTGGGAATGCACATTTGTTGTTCCAAATCCTTACACTTCTTAAGGAGCCTGTCTGACTCATTTTGGAAGTAATTGTTTTCCTCTCTCATTTCATTAATTACCTCCTGCATGTTGCACATTTGCATTTGGCATTCATTGAATTCTTTGTTTCTCTTGTCTCTTTTCTTGAAGCATTTAAACCATTTCCTTTCACTTTTTTTTCATAATGTTCTTTTTGTAAAATCTGCATTTCTCAGACCATCTCATCTTTATCTTGTCTAATGTGGTCCACCAATGCTTTTAAGTGTACCAGTTCTTGTTCACTGTCCTCAAATTGTTTCTTGCTTTTGGACAATTGAATATTAAAATCTCTGCATTTTAACTGCACATCTTTTTGACATCCTTCTAATTCTGCTCTTAACATTTCCTCCTTTTTACTTGCCCCATCTAGGTCGGCTTTTAACCTGTTAATCAGCTTGGTATAATTTTCTTGCATTCGCAGGGACCTATTCAAAATAAACCAGATCTTGGCGCATAGCCGTATCAGAAATCTTTCTCTGAATGTTTGTCAGCTGCATATAATAATCTCAGAAGGCAGACCTGAATTATGCTGCCTTCTGCAAAAATGCTGTTTAGTGGTTCTTTCTGTACTTCACCATAAATGCGGTCATGCCATTCTGTGGCATTACTTGATGACCATGTCCCATCTCTACATAACTTTGCCTCCAGATATTATACTAGTTCTGAGAATGTGGCTTCTAATTGAGACATTCTGAAATTCGCTTTTAGTGACACACTGCTATTATGAAATGGGTTCCCTCTAATGCACAGATGGTGGTGCGAGACACACTTGACACGCCCAGTAGGTGCTCTATGATCACATTCCCAGCCTGCAACGCACCATAAATATGCAGGGTATTTTGTGTAGATTTGGGGCCTGGCGGTATTTTCTTACCGCCAAAATAATGGTAATTTGGCAATGTTTACTCCTTGCATTTAGATTGGTTTTGGCCTTATTTCCTTTCAGGAGACATTCCTTATTTCAGTACATAAAATGAATTAGTGGTATACATTTTGTTGGTGGTATTTTGGTGAGCATAATTTCCTGTTTTATTTGTGGCCCCAATATACAAACCCCCTTCTTTTTGCTTAGACTGTTCGTGTGATCTCTAGAGGCCTCGGACCTACATTCATAAACAACACAATTTTCACATATAGCATTCTCAATCCCCTGTGGTATTATCACTAATTTATTTACATTAGCGAATTATGCTTCCGTAGGTCTCTCTTGCTGATTCATGTACCTCAGAAAGAACTATTGCATTATATTCCACTCAGAAACCATACACACATACACTGAATGGAATCACGCACACAGCTATTTATAATTGCTGATGATATTGCTCCATCTGTATAGGAAACATGACATACGTACTACTTAAAAATCTTCCCCTTCTTGCAGGATGTTATTTTAGATGCACCAAAAGATGCACAAAAGAGAAGCAAGAAAACTCTTACACAGTCTGTGTGTTATAACAATTTCAT
The DNA here is from genome assembly GCF_040938575.1 of Ambystoma mexicanum. Taxonomy (NCBI): domain Eukaryota; kingdom Metazoa; phylum Chordata; class Amphibia; order Caudata; family Ambystomatidae; genus Ambystoma; species Ambystoma mexicanum. The sequence continues at coordinate 447,922,559 of NC_090941.1, read as the reverse complement.
TTCAAAATAACACATTACCATTCTTGTGATGAGACAGTCCTTTCTGAAATAAACAGAAGAGAAACAGATGCAATAATACAACGAATTTCACTTCACATAATTTGTAACAAGAAAAAGAAAAGTTACACATCAATGGGACAGCATTTGCATTGCAACATTATAACGTGGCAGTTAAACACAGGAACTCCCTATCGCTATCCTTCCTGCCTGAGAAACACTTCATTCATGCGGCACACCCTCAATTTACTTTATAATTACCAGCTATTTGTAGCTCTCCGGTACGCGAAATCCCTTGGCTTGCAGCCTCCGAGAAGTGACCAAGGGTTGCCCTCGTAAACTTGCAATTTGAAGGGCACAGCAAAAATGCACAGTTTTCAAGCTGGTGCCAAGTGACCAGGAATCCCCAGTCTCTGAAGGTCAGCAGTGCAGCTGAAATGACTCCTCACAGCAGCCCAGCAAAGACGACCTCTTCACAGCAGCTCAGCAAAAGTCATCTGAACTTAATTCTGTCAGAGCTCGTCCAGCAGACCTCTGTTGCATCTCCCAGGCTTACGTGTCAGCAATCAAATTCACAATATCATATCCTCCTTCCTCAACAATAGCTCACATTTACAGTAAGCAACTGTATCTAACTAATTTCCTGGTATGTGGATTTTGCTTCCTGCAAAGACAGTGAACAGAGAGAGCAAAGAAGGAAAAAAAATCTAAATGCACGTTTAAAAATTACTCTCAGAGCACATCTCTTCTGCCTCTCTTTCCACATGGAGAGCAGGTTATAATGTTAATGAGTTAATATTGGTGTTAGTATTTGTTAATTAAGCCAGTCAATTACATAGCTAATGTGGTCTCCTGTGAGTGAGGCATTGTTCAGTGAGAGAAAAAAAAGAAAGAAAAATTATCTTTTGCTTTTAAATCAATAGAGAAAAACGAAATTCTGGTGTGCTTTAGATCGGTAGAGAAAAACTAAATTCTGTTTTCATTTGCATATCTATAGTTACACTGGCGACACATGGCTGGCTATATGTGTACCACCTTATAGCAATAATGTGATCATATGCAGTGGTACTGTACTCCAAAACACACTAAATTATACTACAGGACACACCACAAATTGCACATTTGTGCTGCAACATTTCATTATGACCATTACTTCCTCCCTATTGCATTCTTCAGTTTTCTTTCTGGACAGTTTATCTTTGATAATGTTGATATACTAATAGGATGGCTTCCATTTCATGGTACCATTCCACCATTCCAAAGGAACAAACAATTGTTTGCAATATGGTAAAAGGAGCACTATTAACTCCCCTGGGGATCTAAAGGTATATTTGAACTATAAACCAGAGTAAGGAGGTATTGAATTGTACCTGACCATGATTATGTATACAATGAATGGTTGCATATGTGCCACTGCACTCTCCTTAAAACAGGTTTAACGGATTTAAAATAATGTCAAGCAGGTTTAAAGACCCCTGAGGGGTTTTAGAGGCATTGAGGTGGAGGCATGGGCATCAATTTCTTTTTCTCTAATAAAGTACCTATCAGTCTGTGTCTTGGCAAGGTTTTTCTCTATATTTTTTCAGAGTCATCTGTTCAAAGCAGCCTGATGTACCAACAGAAGACTAAGGAACTACAGCTGGGATGGATTATGGTTCTTTGGAAGCAGCACAGCATAGAAGAACAATTGGGAGTACAAGCATGAAGAAAAAGTACACCACAACCAAGAACAAAGCCTGACACCACAAAGAAAACAGATACCACAGGAAGAGACAAATACCAAAACAGGAACTATAGTGTCAGAATACACTCCTGACTTAGAGGGACAAGGGAAGCTGACTGGTGGACGAACTACAGGATCATCTCCATTATGTTGACGGTAATGAAAACTTGCCATGGGTCTTGAATAGCCAAAAGGGGAAGCTAGATAAGAAAGACGGGATCCAAAAAGAACGAGTGGATGTATGTGAAATGGTCATAGGTCTGTCCCTGTCAAGGGGTGGGGTCCTGCCATTCAAAGCAGCCTGATGAACCAACATAAGACCAAGCAACTTGAAGTGGGAGAATGGAACAAAAGACTCACACCCATCCCCTCACGCCCCTGGCCTAGAGGATCGCGGCCCAGACACCCGCCACGAGAGGAGTTTGCCTATCTACCAGACGACCAAATACCCTGGTACAGGAACATACGGATGTGCCCACCAGCCTGCCCTGCCCATGCCGACACCTGCAGCATGGATGAACTCGACTGAACCATTCAACAGTAAATAAGCACATTGTTAGAGATGCCATGACGACCTAGCCAACGGTCAGCACACCCGTGCAAACATGCACACTGAACACTCCCATACCAAACCACACGAAGAACATACTCAGTGCTATGACGTAGGTGACCGACACACCCACTGACGCGCATCTTTATTATTTTCCACATAGGTTTTTCAAAATGCAGAAACGCAAGACGCACAACGAACTCATCTAAAATTCTTGCTGACGCTTCTCCTAACCCATGCATTGTAATGAGAAATATAACGAAGACACGATACTGGGGATAAGGCAAAATGATACCATAACCTAAAGCGCCGTGCATCAAACATCCCCATCTATGCACCAGGCCCAAGTAGGCTGCAAGCAAGAGCCTCCATGAACATTGAACGTGCAAGAGTACAATTGCTGACCCTGCAGAATGAGCCCGGCGAGAACAGACAGTCAAGGGCACAATGTTGCAAACTCGCATGCCACAAGCCGAAGCCAAGGTCACACCTGCAAACTAAGCCAGACACACAGTGGAAAATGCAATATTAAATGTGCAGAATTCTGCCTCAACCACGGTCTCTCCTCACGTGACCAAGCCGAACCTGACAGGGTGCCAGACCCAGGAGGAAGGAGGCGCCTGGATCCCATGTTTTGAGACACAGGCAGCAACAATGAAGCGACTCAATGGATATCTGCGGTGGTGGGAGTAGTCTGCCCTCCAGCATATGAACAAATCCTCGCCTTGTCCGCACATACCCATAGTTACACATTGTTGCAAATGACAGGTGCACCGCGAGCTGGGAACAACGATGGTCCCAGACTGGGGGGGCTCGCGAGTGGACCAATCAGAACATGGGGCACTTATCACTGACGCCATTAACACTAGCCAATCCTCAGGGGTCTTCATGTAACAATTTTCATGTATCTAATAGAAGGGACAACCCAAGTATACCACCTGACTGACCCTCAACCACTAACAGCGCTCTCTATACGTATGCTATACTAACCCTACCACTCGAGGAACCAATCCAGAGTGGCGATAGGTTTTTTGCTAAACTTTCCCAGGTGATGCAAGTAGCGCGTCATACTAAGGTAAAAAGGGCCTGCGAGCCCCACGAATGGAGAGAGAGTGTCAGGACGGACGCGTACGATCCTTGACCCATCCATGCCATTTTGTTTAATAAACAGCAGAACCACCTTGCTTCTTGCGTGTGCCTCATACTCATTTTTGGGATACGCGGGAGGAGTTGGGGCCTCCCTGCCCAGGGGTCCACGGACGGCCCAGCCGACCCCGGGAGAATTTCCCCCGACAAACTAAAGATACCATAATTAACCAGACTTCCTAGAAACCTGGGATTAATTCTGAATCCCAGGAAGCAGCACAACATAAAGAAGAACAGGTGGGACTACAAGAACACAAATGTACCTGGGTCCATAAGCCGGACCGGAACAGGAGATAAATACTGGATGCTTAAATGGAACAGGGGAGCAAGGGTCAAGGAACCGGAGCCAGTGGGGACATTTACGGTATTGTGGGAGACCAGGGAACACTCCCAAAAACTGATATGGACAGTGGCGTACTTGATCGTGAGAGGAATAGAAAACAAATAGGACAAGAAACCACATGATAGGCTGGGTAAAGATGGAGTGACCCTTATACGGACTTACAGGGTAGAGCTCGGCCCACAAGGGGATAGTTCAGATGGAGTTTGGCCAAGGGAAGCAGTTGACTTGGATAACATACAGGAGCTGAGGGAAGCTTCTATGCAGGAAGTGGAAGGTTAGAAGCCAATAGAATAAGCTGTCATGAAAGATGTTTGGTTGAGATCACTAACAATCTGAAGGGAAGTGTGCACCAAGTTCAGGAAGGCTTGGAGGAAACTGTTTGGAAAGAGTAAAGGTATGGTGCTGGGATTGTAAGAGTGGTGTCAATTTTGTCAGTTTGTATGTATGTGGGTGATCTTTGAAAGAGAAAAGTAAGATTTGAGTTATGTGGCGTAAATTGGTAAGGAGGATAAGGAGAGAGAAAGAGTTTTTTTATTAACTATATTTCTAGGCAGGGTTTGGAGAAGGAGTTTAATGAAGAGGGCTCTATATCCCTGTGTGTTTAGTGAACAGGGCATTATGTTTCCAGGGCCAGGACAGTGAGCAGAGCACTGTACCCCTTGATGTTTAGCAGGGTACCATCTCCCTTGACATGGTTGGACAGAAGTAGAGAATGAAGTAGTTATAGAATAGCAGTTTTAGGAGGGAGGTGGGGAGTTGAGACAGGAGAGAATGGTATCAGTAATAAGGTCATGAGACAGAGTATAGAAAGGTGGGAAGTGTAGAAAGGAATTGGCTGTAGCCAAAGTACCCAGTGTACTGCAGGAACCCCAGGTCCTGACTCTATTCCATCATATGAGAGCAAAGTACATCCAGAAATATGGGATGCTATCCAAAGCTAAGTTTTGAATGGCATGAAAACAACCATGCTGATTCCATTTTCATGGCGACAGGTAGAAATAGGGCCTCATTATGAGAAGTGCGGTAAAAACAGGGTCATTACCGGCATGGAGGAACTAGCGGGTCCATGCTCGTATGACGCCGCTAATAGTGGTTGATTACGAATGTGCGAGCACGCGCAAACCCCCATGCCGGTAATGGCCAAACCACTATGGCGCTAAAGGCCCTCCAACCCCCCGATAGCGCCATCACGGGATCCACCGATACCACCTACGCCTAGGAGGCACCCCTTAATACTGACCCGGTAATAACATCATGTAAATACCGGGCTCGTAATACCGGACCCGGAAGTAATGTCATCGCGTCGGAACGGGAAATGCACCGGCGGCCATCTTTAAAAACACAATCCATTGCAAACCTCCGACCACCACTGCTTCAGAGGAGAGACTAGGGAATATCTATAGAAAATGTCCAAGGCTACCAAATAATCGAACCCCCGCCTGCGCAAAAATAATTTTTCGGACGAAGAACTCAACATGCTGGCGGACACCCTTGCTGCCCATGCTGAGGAGATCAACCGGCACAACCTGAAAAGGGAGGTGCAGCAACGAAAAAAGGAGATCTGGGAGGAGGTAGCCCACAAGGTCTCGGCAGTCGGCACAACCCCACAGACATTCAAGGACTGTAAAAAAAGGTGGGAGGACCTCCGCCTCAGGGTACGGAACATCCTGGCGGGCAATAGGAAGGAGACCATGGCCACAGGCGGGGGTCCCTACTCACCCACGAAACTTTCACGCTGGGATGAGACGTGCAGTACCTTCATACAGATGGAGTCCATCGAGGGCTTTGGGGAGATGGAGACGGGTGCCGCAACATCTACAGATGGAGGTAGGTGACCATGCAGATCCCAGTAGGGGAAACCATGACGTAGCACAAGTGATGTGGAAGAGAGTCTAGGCAAGGCAATGCATGTCCCAACATACACATCAACATATCCTTGTCCAGATGGAGTCCCAAGCCCTGCCACACTGAAATGCATGCTGAGTGGCAATCCCATTACCAACACACAGCCAACACACATGGACCGTGCACATGTAATACATCACACAAACCCCAATACAACGGCATGCTACCTGCCATGTGGCATCCCTGCACTTTCTCCACAGCACAATATAATGCATCTTGCATGTGACACCATCACTGATGCCCTGCATCTCTTCTACCCCCCCAGGCACTGATGGAGAGGATGCCAGTGAGGTAACAGCCACAAGGGCATCCACGTCCCGGCACACGACTATTCCCACTGGCAAGACCACCTCCGGTGCAGCCTTGCAGGCCAGACCGAAACCCAGGGCGAGTGCCCAGGCCATGGCCGCACATGAGGGCCCCACATCAACGCCTGACACCGGAACCACAGAGCCAGCAATACCAGTGGAAGGCGAGGCCAGTGGCACACTATTGGCAGCAACCAGTTCGGTGGGCGAGGCAGCAGCCACTGCGTGACATTGAAACTACAGTGGAGGAGTATGTGGACCAGGATGGACTAACCTATGTGGCATGTCCACACTCCCCAAGCGCCGTGTCCACCCCCCAACCCCACACTCAGAACACACCCATCAGCAGCATTGTGGATCCTTTGCTCCACGATTCGGGCCTCAGCCCCCCCAGAACAGCACTGCCAATGCACGCCCGGTTGCAGCTCCCTCAACCACTGCTGCTCCCACCACCAACCTTGAGGCACGGCTAGCAATGGTGGAGGCTAGACAGGACACAATGTTGGACCTTGTCCGACAATATGTTGCGGACAGGGAGGACTCAAGGCGTGAGATTGCACAGGCCATAGCGGCAAATACAGCTGCTGTTAATGCCTCTGCGCTGATGATGCGAGTCAGTCTGGGGGCCATCACACAGGTCCTCACCTCTAGCCTGCAGCACATGCAGCAGCCACAACCCGCACCAGCCGTGCAAATCACCAGGGCTTCCATCCCATCCACCGCAAACCATCCTCCACACCCGCTTCCTCTGCACCCTCCAGCCCTTTGCATCCAAAAGGATGTAGTGCGAGGCATTCAGAAATGCTGCCCCCGGATAACAAGAAATCAAGGATATAGTGTGGGAGAACAATGGGAGTGGGTCAGATGGTGTCGGTGGGGCATGGGTGTATTAGGGGGATTTCATTGGGGAGTTTTGGGATTTCATTGGGGGGTTTTGAGAGTTCATTGGGGGGTTTTGGGAGTTCATTGGGGGTTTTGGGGGTTTTGGGAGTTCATTGGAGGTATGGGTAGTTTTGGTGGTGTGAGGGGGTAGCACATTTCTGTAGTTGATATCAATACACCCGTTGTGTGAAATGTCATTCAATGCCTGGACATTGTTAATTTCGTGTGTATACATTTAATTCATGATAGTGCACAGTGACCAACTCCCGACATTCCCTGTGTACAATGTATTACTGACACATATCTATCGATGTCCCTGTGGGTCAGAAGTATTCGTCAATCAGTGATTGCTGCTTCTCCTCCGCCTTCATCCTCATCTTCATCACCGCAGCATGCATGTCAATGTCAGGTACATTTCTCTGCATGCACATGTTGTGCAGCATGGCACAGGCCATGGTGATCTTTGCTACCTTCTCAGGCCTATAAAGGAGTGATCATCCAGACCTGCTTAGGCAGCGGAACCGCGCCTTCAAAAGGCCAAAGTTCGGCTCAATCACAACACGGGTACGGATATGGACCCGATTGTACTCCTCTTCATGGCTGTTCCGTGGGTTCCGCACAGGGGTAAGTAGCCACGCTTCAAGGGATAGCCTCTATCACCTGCAAGCGAATACAAATAGGTCTATGTGAGTCACTCTGAGCTGCCACCTTCAGCATTCACAGCCATGGCCGCAGCTATTTGCTGTTGACATGCACATGTCCCTGTACGTATGCACAAATATTATTTAGATGCATTGTACACTGCAATATGGTGTGGTAGTCTGGATGCCGTTGTACAGATGATGCAGGGTGAATTCTTCCATGCTGATGCGGATGAACTGTGGTTGCAGGACAATGTTTAGCCTCCCATTTTTGCTTTGTATACTACACTGTGCATGGTCACACTAGCCACATTGGCACAGTTGCAATCATGTTCAGTCATACATTGCTTGACATACCCATGGTGGCCAGGTTGTGCGTCTTACATGTTGTCATTAATACACAGCATTGGTCCAATGTGTACCACTGATGTGTCATGTTCGGGTTGGGAGGTTCAGGTCAGGAGTCTTTAGCTCTGTGTGCATTCTCCACTCACCGCCCATTCCCACCATGGTGGAGTATGCATCCCCCACCTCACAACCCTGATGCACTGCCATGGGCCAGTCAGGCAACTCACCAAGCAGCCAGGCACGTCGTCCAGCATGTCGCTCCATGTGACGGGGTACCGTGGAGTTACGCAGCACCATGGCATCATGTGTCGATCCGGGATATTGGGCCCAACAATGTGTGATGATCTTGCTGGAGTCACATACCATCTGCACATTGATGGAGTGGTATTGCTTGCGATTGCGGTACACTGCCTCTAGGGCATGGGGGACTACCAATACTACATGGGTGCAGCCGAGGACACCAACACAATTGGGCATGCCTGCGAGTGCATGGAAGCCTACTTTGGTGTCGGCTATCTCCTGGGCAGTCCGTGGTAGGGATATGTGGGTGCTTGCGTGCTTCAGGAGGGCACTCAGCACTTGGGTCAGCATGCGTGAAAATAGTGGTTGTGAAATGCCATGCAGCTGGTCCACTGTGTGCTGGCAAGTGCCTGTGGCCAGGAAGTGGAGCACAGACACCACCTTTAGTAGCGGGGGATGGCATTGCGTATTTCCATGAGACTTACAATGTCATTGTGTATCATGTCCACTATGGTGGTGATGGTGTCCCGGTAAAACCAGTACAGGGTGTGGATCTGCTCAGGGGTTAGATATAATGGACTGGGTCTGATGCGAGGGATTGGTGGCTGCCTGCAAGTTACTACTGGCTGCACTGGTGGTAATTGCTGGCCCTGTCTCAACCTCCTTCTCCTCCTGCGTCTCCTCTGTGCTGCCTGTTGCTGTGGCTGTAGTTGTTGTTGTAGTTGCTGTTGTTGCTGTAGTTGTAGCAGTATAGGCATGTCCTCCAGCCCCATGATTGCAACAGCTAGTGGTATCATTTTGGTGTAGGAAGGGGTGTGGTGTGTGGGTGTACTCCTTTTATACTGGGACAGGCTCCATTGACTCCACCTGTGGCGATTGTGTGCACCTGTGGCAGTTGCCTTGACTGCAGATTGCTGTTTGCGGGTGGTCCATGATGCTTGTGTAGCCGCCATTGTGCAGGCCCTATTTACCGCCTTCGGGATGCCAGTAATTGCATGCCCACGTGAGTTGTGATGTCCTCCTATTACCGACATCTTGGTATTTACTCCACGAAGGGGCGCGTGGATGCACGCGTGCTGGTATGAAGGAGCACGGTGCAGCCGGTGGCAGTATTGGCGAGTTGTCGGGTCGTAATGCCCCAAACACGTTAACGATGCCGGTATTACCATTCCGCCTTCCTTTTTCATTACCTCCATTCTCGTAATGAGGCCGATAGTCTTGATTATTACTACAGGGCAAAATAATGTTCCAGATTCTTACCATCCACATTTCTTATTAGCTTCACATGGCAAACTAATTGGTAGGGTTATCAATGGCAGGCTCTTGACAAGGTTAAATTAAAAAAGGGGACACTAAGTCCAAGCCAGCCGGATTTTATGGCAGAGTTCAATAATATTGACTAATGTTTAACATTACACTTGTTGAATAAGCAAAGACTTAGGGAAAGGAAAGCTGCTGTTGTTTTTTTTTTTCGATCTAAACTTTACCTTTGACCTAGATAGCCATTACCAGTTATGAAATAATTTAAAGATGTGGGAATCCCTCAGACCGTGTTCCCTCTACTATAATGGTCATTAATCAGGAATACTACCAGAGAAAGCTTTGGAGCACCTTGGCAAGATATTATTCCATTCAGGGTATCACACATTGTGAGGCAAGGCTGTTTCCCTGCTGCTCTGCTACTATTTATTATTTAAATAATCAGTATGGCCCTTGTCTTAATATCTAAATAATCTGATGTCCCTAGAATTGGCAATCATCACACACCACTTCCTTTGCTTGTAGATGACTGAGTCATCCTGTGCAAAATGAAAAAAAAAATAATAATCTTTTGAGGCACATTCTGAGGAGCTGGACTTAATGACTAACCCTGGAAAAAGCATGGACATTGAACACTTAAACATGTCTTTTCATTTAGTAGAAATGTGCTTTGTGCTTGAAATAGCAGAACACTTTAATTATGTATGTGTCTGCTTATTCCAATCATCATACTTATTCATGTATTTAACGTGCAGTGATGAACAATGCTCCTTTGATCACAAAAGAACATACAATATATAAGAAAACAGATTTTACGGAAAGCAGTGATCTTCCGTGTGGTGAATTTGAGTACCATTCTGACCAGGTTGTTGGGGGAGTAAATTAAACGGTCACCTACATAAATTATTGAACCCACCATTAGACATTTCTAAGTGCAGGTACATGGTATAGCCAGCTGTGTTAGGGATGTGACAAGGATGGTTGGAGTGCTAGAGTGGAGGCAGAGAAAGTGAGGTTAGAGGTGAGGGAAAAATGTTAGCTGCAAGGCAGATGAGAAAAAGGTTTTGAAGGTAACTTGGAGGCGATGTGATAGGCTTTTAGTTTTGTTTAAACATCTCTGTGTGAACTGTTTCTCGGATGTATGGGGTAAGCGAATTTCATGCAAGTGGAGAAAGAAGTGAGAAATAGCAAAGGTTAGTCAGCGCACTCAACAAAAGTGAGGTGAGAATGAAAAGGTCAGCAGTTACAACATCAGAATTGAAAATGGGTGGCAATTCAGTCAGGCCAGACTAAACATCTATATGGTGAAAGTAATATTACAGACAGACCATTTATGGGAGCAAACTTTGTGTGCTCAAGAATAATTTATCGCTAGAGAGAATTAAGAACTACTTCATAAAGAACTTCTTTCAGGTTCGTAAGAGCACATGTAACTTAGTATTACGCAATCATTTTGGTGAAGGCAGCATCAATCCAGGTGACAATATAGCAAAGATAAGAGGGTCCTCTAATAATGTCTCTGCTGCATGAATTATGGTCCATTGGGCAAAGAAAGAAGGTCCTGCTTCTTAGGGGCATGGACATCGTCATTTGAAAAAAACATAGCCCGGATCTCTGGCCTCAGGGGACATGACCAAAATAGTCATCAATTTGCTAAAACGGGTACTTGTATCAAAAAGACTTGACATTTGATAACATAATTAACAAATGAAGGCAGATGTTATGAAACATAGACTCACTGTTTAGTGGGGACTTAGTCTGCCAGATTTGATTTTGAATACTGACCTAAAACACAGGAGTTTGATTACAGCATTGCATCTTGATCTCCTGCCCACTAACCCCTCCTCCCGCTTCATGATGGTCCTGGAGTGAGGAAATTTTAAATGAAAGGTGTGATAGAGGTAAGAAGTCCAAAGAAGACAGAACACATTTCTTGTTACTTTGCATGTGGCATCGATCCCTGTGGAGAAAAAGGTGTAGACACCTCCTGCGCAGGCCATTACATGTAAACTGTACTAAGACAGCAAGATGTCTATTATATTTGAATAAACAAGGTGACGTATTCAAACTATTGATCTTTTTAAGGAGAGTCATCAGTTTAAGAGACTTGTTGTTTAATTATTGTTTAAGATGATCATAGCAAGATTGTTTTTGGCATTGCTGGGAGAGATGTGTACACTTGTATTATATTCAGAACATAATACAGTAAGAGCACTCAATTATTTAGATCAATGATTCTTATGGCGATTCCCTTAGTTTTGCACTTAAGACTAATTTGCCTTGAATCTTGCAAAGTATTTATGGGAAAAATACAAAAAGAATGACGTACAATGTGGCAAAGGGACATTTTGCAAGCTATTTCAAATTTACATGAATTGGCTCCAGTAACAATAGAGGAACATATCTTAATTTGTAAACCATTTTTGTTTTATATTAATCTATTAATGTATTAAGATTTCCGATAGACCATACATACAATTAAAACAAAGATTCTTTGGTTAAGTTCCTTTTTTGAAAAAGTACAGGTCTTAGCAATATGGTTGATCTTAGACTGCTACTTTATCTATATGTATGTGTCCATAATACTGCTTAAATTGAAAATGCATTTTATACCCTTTTCTATATCTATATAAACAAGGTTTTGTTCCATGACTTTAATGCTAGATTTGCTAGATTTATGTTTATTTAATTGATTTGGAGTGATCCCCACTATATGCCCAAGGGAACGGTTGCAGGGGTCAAATATACGGCACCCAGTTTGACTCTCTGTTTCTTAACCATAAATATATATATATATATATATTTCCACCTTCACGTGCTGAAAAGAATCCGGTCTAAGCTAAACACGTTTGAAAAAGTGGATTTTACAAGAGCCATTTTGCTATCTATGTGGACTGCTTGCTGCACAGTCTTTACAAAAAGCTACACAAATACACCATCACCAATCAAATATTATCCTGAATAAGTAAGTGATATTTAGTTTAGAATTTAAACCCAGAGACCACACCACCCTCACTCTAAAATCTCTTCCTTGGTTCTCCAGAGACCCCGGAATTGAGTTCAAATAATATTGTGTGATTCACGGAGGATAGTTTGGCATAGGACACGTCTATCTCAAGCAGAAAAACACAAAGGAAGAGTATCCTAATACTCTTTAGAATTACTATCCACATGTCCTTTATGATTGATTCTTCCAAGAACAGCCACCCAGAGGCATGTCTGAAACTAAACATTAAAAGAAACACGAAATACTGTTCGTGATAAAAGTCGTTTAACATAACGCTTGCTTTTTTTTTCTCTTGCTGGTCTGAGCGTCTAACCGATGAGTATACAGAGTCTGCTTTTGTGCCTTGAACACTTTAGCTAGCCTTCTTTTTAATTGTGTTGCTATGAATTTGTGACTATGTTCGAAAGTCTACACTTTTCATTCACTGCCCGCATCCCAATCTATATCGATGGATAGCACTTTTTTTTAATATTGTCAAGGTTACATGCGCTTGTCTCTTTCCTTTCCATCACTGTAAAATAATCTAAAATGTTCCACGGCTATGCATCGTCAGTCCCCTTCTTTCCTCTTGAAGCCATGTATCCTACCATTGACCCCCGCTTTCCCAGTGGGATACCCCGACACACTTGCATCTCAGTAGTTGTATTAACAATTAACAATCAATTTAAAACACCTAAACCAATAATGATGTTTCGGTTTTAAGGCCTGGCCAATCAAATGACGCAGAGGAAATGTATGAGGTAGTTATTTATGTATTCATGACATGGGGCTAAGTCAGCTCTACCCACTGACAGATTCTTCTTATGGAGTGCCCACCTTTCAAAAGTTGCCTGAAGTGTGACAATGTCCCCCTGGCTTGACAAACACGGAGCATGATCGATGCCTAGAGAAAACTGCGGCCCAACCTGTAGGAAGTTGACGGTCAAAACTGCAGAAAGCAGGCACATCCATCCAAGCTAAGCCAGCAAATCATGCAGAGGTTTTCAAGTTGGATACCGAGGGGCAGCAAAGGTAGCCTGGCTCAGATGAACATTTCACCTACATCTAAAGAAACCCAAATGCAACTAGTTTTCTTTTTCGGAGTGCTCACTTTAAGCAATGCTCATGAGGCTTCCCGCAACATCTGTTAACTGAGGACACCACGAAGACCATGACCCATGACGGCTGAACCAAAGACTGCTAGTGTCCATTCAGTGAACAAGGCCTCTGCCGAAGGCAAAAAGGAAGCTCAGTCCATTCCAGTTAAAAAAGCATCCAGGGTCCACACCACCCCCTCCAAACTGCACCGTAATAAAGGAGGATAAACACAAACAACATACACACTCGACACCTAAATCTAAACAGGGATCCATTCAAATGTTACTAAGGACATAACAAAAAAGGATGCCAAAAGGAACAGATCCAGTAAACATGCCATTCAGGACATGGAAAACAGTGTATGTATGTGTCCACTAAACAAACCTCTAAGAACGATACTGGGATGCATGCACTGGAATGTCTGGTTCATGGACTGAAAAATGCATATGCTGGAAAAACAAATCTGAAACAGAGCACCCAGTGGATGGCATACATGGGTTTGGCATGTAAAATTTTCACAGAAAAGTTCAGCGCCCAAAATGCTAATTTGATCAGGAGCTCCCAAAAAGCCTAGCATCAAGGCAGATTTCAGAAAGGATAGTGTGTGCCCCAAGCGAACATTAAAACAACCACCCTATGATAAGACTGTTGAAAGGCTTTTTTTCAACACCCTTAAGGCTTCCCTCCTCATGTCGTGTGTTCCCCAAGCTACAAAGACGGTAGCAGATTCTATCCAACACGGGAGAAATCAGTACTTACAACAGAGGTGTAGCCAGGATTGTCTAGCACTGGGGCCTGCATTTAATATAGTTGGTCCTACCGCAGTGACATTAACATTTGTCAATGCCCACTCGGTGCTGCTGCGTGGGCATTTACAGATTTTGGATGGGCCTTGGCCGCTCAGGCCCTACCCTGTCTACGCCTCTGACTTACAACATAGGGAACAAGAGAATAGTGAAGTGCATTGTGAACTACATGTGAGAGGAGGCATACATCATTTTGATGAGGGCACAACATGGCAAGAACAAGAGCTCAAACAAACGTTTGGTTAAGTTAGTGTTAGGATGGGGTTCCAGAACCAACCTTGGCAGGGTTCTGAGAGGCCCGACTAGGTGATGAGAAAGGACTTTCAACACTAGATCTTACCAAACACTCTGAAGTTAGTATAGGCTGAGCAGTAGGCCAGACGTAAGAGAACAGAGGCTGGAATGTAAGTGCAGTTAACAATGCTTAGAGACAACACCCCAGAATAGAAGAGCTAGGCAAGGTAAGGAAAGTGTGTTAGGGTCAGCTACCTGTCAATTAGGGATGGGGAGCCCTCTCAGCATGGTAGAGGAGGCCTACCAGAGTTATTGCCAAAGCCAGTCCTGCCCTGGAGGCATGGTGTGGGTGTTGGAAGGGCCCCAGTCTCTATTCTTTCTCTTTGTGCCTGCCAGCATGAAACAAGTACCACCTTATCATTCCCCATGCCTGTACTGCACAATGCTCACCAATTGAATGTGCGGGAAACTACATTTCTCAGGAGACCCAGTGTTGAAGTAATTAGAAAATGGCCCAACCAGGACAGAAACGCAAGAGCACTCCAGGCAGCAGAATGACCCATTCACTAAACTGACAATTGCAGTCACCCACAATAAACAGCAATGCAACAAAGATGACACCCAACCAGATACCACAGAGTGCTCCATTCAGTGGTGCAATGAACTTACCCGCAAGAACAAAAATATCACCTGTGAAAGGACTGCAGAGCAGTCCTGCCTTCATTGTGGCATCTTCGACAAACCCGAAAGTCTGCACATGAACGGGGACTCTGAGACTGATTGTTCCTGCAGGCAGCTACTGCAGGGATTTGGTGGGCCACGTTTTGGAAAGGGATGGATGGGGCTTAAGGACTCTCTGAAAATATGAACATTTTGTCTTGCCCAAATTGGCCACATCAGAGACAGATCTTGGTTCTGGTTTTTTCACTCCCATGTAACCCCCCCACAGGGGGAAAGAAAAACAGCATGTTGCCTGTAAAATGAGATAAGGAACATAGGAAATATGGGCAAATGGGAGAGGATAAAAGGGAAGACAGAAAATGGGATTTTTGTGGTGAGCTAACAGAGGGAAAAGGAAGACAAGAGACCAGAAGGAGAAAGGATGGTGAAAATTGCTGAAGGAATGTGCAAGGTGAGGTATTGGTCAGTGATAGAAAGTGGTACATGCCTGTAAGTGGGCATGTGTGGTGTTAGAGTGAGACTGATATAGTGGGGAGTGTATGGTAAGGTGAGTGGAAGAGTGAGAGGAAGGCGATTGGAGAATAATTGGGTGGAGTAATAGTGTAGACAGGGGAGTATTAGAAAAGTGGAGAGGGGTCTAATAATAGAGTGAAGAGGGGGAAGAGTGCGTGGTGAGGGAAGTATAGAAGAGTGGAGAGGTGATTATAACACAGTAGAGATGGGAGTTTTAGCAGAGTACAGAAGGGAGTTTAGTAGAGAGGGGTGGGGAATATATTGAATTGGAGAAGGGACGAGTAGTGGGATGCAGAGGGTACCAGTAGGATGGAGAGTGTGGTAGTACTAGTGTCCAGAGAGGCATTATAGTGGGTAATGTTGGAAGGAGAGAGTAATAGTACTGGTATATAGCCTACTAGGATTGAATAATATCAGAGATAAGACGAAGACAGTAGAGAGGACGAGAGTATGGAATATTGGAGGGGGAGAGTAGGACGTCCAAGGGAGAGAAAGTAGAAATGATGGGTGGAGTAGGAGGGAGGAGAGTAGGAGAAGCGAAGAGAAGAGTGAGAGACAGAAAGAAGTAGAGAGATGAAAAGGAGGGCCTGGAAGGAAGAGACCAAGTGGGGCCAGAGTATCTGGAAGGCAACCATAATTAAAAAGTACGACTGTTGCTACATTATGTCAAGGACCTCCTACATTGTTCCCAGAGGAAGTGCAGTATGGCCTCTAGCGAGCCCCTTTACAAAATAAACAATGGGCACAATTGAACTGTCTTTGTGAGTTGATGTGCTCCTGAGGTCATCTGTGACAGGTGGTGTCATCAAGACCCCAAAACAGAGGTCCCCCACATCTAAGGGTGATGCTTAGTATAGTGAACCTAACCAAAATTGCCCTAGTACCCAGCAGAGCCATGTCCATGGAAGCAGGATGTTATGTTATGGGGTCTTGTACCGCACACTGCTACCATGATGTGATCTGTATGGGGACCAAAAAGTAATAATCCTACCCTGGGGCAAGGCCCTAGTGAAGAATGGTTTGAAGGTGAAAGCACCCAAAGGGTTGTATGGGTGGATTGCACTGAACTCTGAACTGGTCCTCAAACATTCTCTAGAATTGGGATCTGGAGTAATTGATGGAGATTACCGAGAAGAGTTTATGTTATGTTATTGTAATATAAACTGAGCACTGCTGCTATTTTCATGGTCACTAGTAACTGTGGTGGATATGAAAAGGGAAGGGTTGGGGGATTAGTTATAGGGGTTGAGAGGGAAACAAGTTTTGATGTTCTGTTGGTAACTTCAGTTGGTCAACTTTATGTGGTGTTTGGTACATGATTGTTCATGGGTGGTTTGTGTGTGCTTTCTTTAGTGCCTGTTGTGTGTTGCGGAGTGTCTGCAGTGTGTCTGTAGTCTGCAGTCATTTTTATTTTTTCATGTGGTGGAGGTATGTGTCTGATTTGTTCAGTGGTTGAAGATGAGAAAGAAATGTATTATAGAATGTTTAGTAAGGTAAGTCTACAGTTGTCTGAGTCCTTTTCTGCAGGTTAGGTTGATGCAACGAGTTAATATTATTCTATGGTGATTTCCGGTAGGATGCTATGTTTCTTCGTTTGGCCCTGTTTCGTCCAGCCAGGTTTTTGTTGTTTCTGTTGTGCTGAGTTGGCGGTTTTCCTGTGATGATGTTTTCTGTTTAGTTTGTTGAGTTAAAGATCCATGTTTTTAACAATTCTCTGGACTTTAGGTGATCTTCTGTTGTACGTGTTTCCTTTGGGTGTGAGTTGCAAAGTCGTGCTGATACCCAGAATTTTGCAGTTTGAGTATTGTTTTGGTTCCAGGCGAATGTAGTTGCAGGACTTTAATGTTCGTTTTGGTATGTAGATGGAGATTTTTCCCTGTATGAAATCTGCCCCTTGGCCGTAGATTGCTCTTTGTGTTATGCAGAGTGATTTACAATTACTTTTTTCTTTCACCGGTTGCCAATGTAGTGGTCTAGGTGCTGGTGTGATGTGTTTTCTCTTAGTGAATCGGAGGAGTAGTCTTGCTGCTGTGTTCTGTATTCATTGTAGTTTCTTCATAAAGTATTCTGGCATTCCGAGATAAATGCTGTTGGTGTAGTAATTTCTTGACATGATGAGAGAAATGACGGCAAGTGTTCTATGCAGGAATGTGAAGAAGGGGAGTATCCTCTTGATTGTGTGTAGGTGGAAGAGGCATTTCTTTACTATTGTGTTGACTTTTGGTTGAGCGTTCATTCATTGACCATTAATATTCTGAGATTTTTAGACCACTTTGGATGGTTCTTGTGGGTTTCCCAGTTTGGTAGGCCATGGAATGTGGTGATGATTCAATGAGTAGTTGGGCTCAATCGTGATTTCTGTTTTGGAGTTTGGAGGTAGCCATGGTGCTATTAGTGCCATGGCTGCCTCCAAAGTCGTGTCTGGGTCCGGGTTCCCTGAATGGGGATTTACCGGGTCATTCCAACCTTGGAGGACCCGGTAAGTCCCCATTCAAAATACCCATCCCCATTCCCATTTGAGTCCTCATAGGGCTTAATGGGAATGGGGACGGAGCTAATAATGGGCCCGTTAATAACGGGCCCGTTATTAGCACCCTGGTCCCTTAGCAGCTCCTGCTAAGGGACCTCGTAATGCGGCAGTAAGGGGTTAACTGCACCGGCATCCTTACCGGCGCCATTAACACCTTACCGCTGCACTTATAATGACCCCCAATGACCTAGCTGAATACTTTGCTGCATATATTTCCAAAATTAGAGACTGTTTACTGACCTTCCTCACACTCTCTCTTCCTGTATTCTATACTGTCTACTCTACCATCATCTTTTGCCACTATCTATGACTTTAGCCATATATACAGATGAAGTGCTATCTCTGCTGATGAAGACTAACCCCTCTTGTGCACCATCAGACCATCTTGCTCCTCAGCTAGTTAAGCCTATTTCCCCTTTACTGGCCTCTCACCTCACTGAACTCTTCAACTATTCCTTCGACTCTGCATGCTTTCACTCTGTTTTCAAAACAGCCACAGTCATCCCTCTCCTAAAAATGCAAGGGGCTGACCCACACCTACAGGCTAACTTTCGCCCTGTGTCTCTCCTTCTGCACTACTCCATTGTGTTCAACCGTCTCACCAATTTCCTGGACATCCACAACCTTTGAGACCCCAACAAGCAGGTTTTTGCTCCTGTCACTCCACAGAAACTGCTCTCATGAATGTGTCCAACTACATTGTCTTTGCTAAGCACTCCAACCGATCCTTTTTCCTAATTCTGCTTGCCTTTGACTAAAAATGCTGCCTTTGACACTGTTGATCACCCTGATCTCCTTCAGACTCTCTTCATTCTTGGGATTCGCAATTGAGCCCTTGCCTGAATGGAATCCTACCTTGCACCTCACCAATTATCTGTCTCCTGGAGCAACAACACCTCTAAACTCAATCCCCTGTTGGTGTACCACAAGGCTCTTTCTTGGGTTTGCACCTCTTTACACTCTACACCTCTGCTCTTGGGGCACTAATCTCCTCCTTTGGGTTCTTTTATCAACTCTTCATGGACAAAAAACAAATCTTCTTCTCTTTTCCTGAACTCCCCTCTGATCTCTCTATCAACATGTCCAGCTGTCTCTCTGCCATTAAATATTGGATGTGTTTACTGGATATTTAATTGGATGTTAAACTCTACCAAACAGTGATGTTCTTCTTCTCTGCCAAACGCTCTTTCTTATCTCTCCCTCTGCCTATTCGTTCCCACCTGACACTCTTCCGTACTCTTCTTCGGCTAGAAACCTTGGCGCCATCTATGACCCTTCTCACATTTTCCCAACTTTCATCTACAAAAGTGCAACAGCAGCTCACCTCAACCTCCTAAATATTAGGATGATTAGGCACATGCTTCATTTCAACACCACCAAGTATCTCTTAACCACTCTTGTCTTCTCTAAACTGGACTACTCTGCCAGCATCCTCTTTGGTCACCCCAACTTTGCTTTCTGTCCTCTTGACAAGATCATTAACTTTGCTACCTGGTCTCTCTTTGAACTCCCTCACTTCACACATACTTCCTTGTACCGTCACCAGGCTGGATGGCTGACGATTCAAAACAGGACTAGATTAAAATGTCTTCTCCTGGTTCACAAATCTATTCATGGTAAGGCACCACTGTATCTATCCTTCTCTATCCAGCACTATAAGCCTTCTCGTTATCTCAATTCTGTCTCCTCCATTACGTTAGTGGCTCCTCACCCCCCCCTGTGCTTCCTTTTGCTTCCGCTTTCTCTTCTTGCTCCACTTGCATGGTATTCTCTTCCCCCAGATATCTGAGAAACAGTCCACAAAGATGTGTTCAAAACTAAACTAAAAGCCTACTCCCTTGTCTCGGGGTTAACCCTCTTAACCTACCTCTCATCTGCCTGCTAGCTAAAAATGTTCGCTTGCCTCTAACCTACCTTTGTCCCTCACCTTCTCTGCCTCCACTCTACCACTTCACCCATAATGGTCACATCCCGAGCACAGCTGGCTGTACCACCTACCTGCACTTAAAAATAACCAGTGTTGTTGTCCTTAATCTATGTCCACTTTTGTATTGTCCCTGGTGACTGTTCTGTTTACTCCCCTCCACAACCTGGTCAGAATGTCCCTCAAACTCATCCCATTGCAAGAAGCTCACTGCGTCTGTCAAATCTGATTTCTTATCTATTGTACTTTCTTTTGTGATGAAATGAGCATCATTCCTCCAGTATATAAATAAATAAATACATCAATAAATACATACACGGTGAGGAGTAGCTCCTGAGATTCTATCCGGGGCTCCAACCAAAAGATCAGGGGCTATAACCCCCTAGCAATGCCCCTGCTTATGTCCAAATATGGTACCCTTTCAAATAGGCTTCCATTGGAGGAGATGGAGTTCTTCCTTGAAAGAGAAAACAATCCTTATAGGTCTTGGAATAAGGTAATGCAAATGAGTAGTAGCCTGAGGGTTCCAAATAAACACAAACTCCTCTTTGGTAATGAGGTGCCTATTGATCCCAACCATGAGTAAACACTTAAAGGTGGTCAATATATTTTAATTGAGTTTACAATCTAGTTTAGTATAACAATCAACATCTTGCAATTGTCGCTCCAATTCAAATTTATTTTGGCTGTATGTAGAATGACCACACAACCCTTGTAACATTTCATGATTACAATTTGCTTATCTACGACCTGCCTTTTAATTTGACTTACATTTTGTTGGATGGGTGACAAGACTGATGGACTGCTTCCGGTTATTCATTACAGACTTCTCAAACATTACAACATGAATAGATTGTCCCCTATCTGAAATACACTTAGACTTATTTTTCAGATTATCCTTCATTAAGCAATTGATCACAATATTAATTC
Organism: Ambystoma mexicanum; assembly: GCF_040938575.1. NCBI lineage: Eukaryota > Metazoa > Chordata > Amphibia > Caudata > Ambystomatidae > Ambystoma > Ambystoma mexicanum. Next base: position 447,901,514 of record NC_090941.1, on the reverse strand, counting down.
AGTCATACAGACCCTGAGCATGAATCATGTACTCTTGGTCACATGACAATTTCTTTAAACTCACCAGGTCATGATTCACTATTACTGTCTATGAAAAACAACAATGACTGAAGGTAACTGAACCATAGGTTACCTTAAAAATAGATAGCTTTAACTTATGTTTCCTTGTAAATTGATATAAATAAAGGCAAGTTCCAACTTAATCAAAGGTAGCAGAGGGAAAGGCCACGCTGCAAAACAACTTCCTCAGAGTCATGGCAATTCATAGTAGGTTTAGTACCATTTTGAGGGCTGATCCATATGTACAACAACACTCACTTCAACCTACACATACAACAAATATATTATTTATGGGGTGGACGGGATGCTTACCCTATCTGCATTCTTTGAGTTCTCTTGGTGCATGTTCCTCCACCTTGCTCTCTCTCCCCACCTAGCCTTTTTCAGCCATGTGACTCTCTGTTCTTTGTTGTTAGCATAGACGTTCCTTGTCTTGACCTAGGCACCTGACCATTCCTCAACATTGCCCCTTTATCACAGTCTAGAGAGAAGTTCATTGTGACTTACAATTGAAGATGTCCCTTCTGAAGTCACAGGATATTCTTGGACATCTACCTGACTCCCTATATTGTTCAGTGAAGAGTCAATTTTCCTAGCATACATAAAGATCCTTCCACTGTGATTGTGTGTTACATTTCAAATGCATGCCCTCTCTCTCTTTCTCTGTATGATTTTATGACTTCCTGTTATTTCTGGAGATGGTTAAACCATTCTGTGACTGACACTTGTCTATACATGACATGTAATTGCATTTTGAGAGATTTGATTCTTGCCGGAAAGCAATCTGGTCCACCTCAGCAAATTTGGCAAGACACATGATAATTTATGTTCAAAAGACAGCAAGTAGTTCCTAGCGTTGTTTCAAGGACACAAAATATCATCTTCATAAAATGAAACAGCCTCAGTAACCCCGTCGGATCCAGACAGCTTTAATGTAGTAATTCAAGGTGGCAAATTCAATAGTCATTGTGATTTTCTGTACAAATCTATTCATCGAAAAAAAAGAAAACAACACATTAAAAGGAATGGTAAGCCTACAGCACTAAACAAAAATACCTAGTTATGGTTACTAAAGCAACCAGATATCACCCACTGACATTTTCACACAATCATAACTCTCCATGTACTGCCCAAGACATCTTTCATTGTGCTGATTCAATTGGGTACTAGGGTCCTCAAAATAAAGTTTACTGTTAATTGGGTATTTGTTTAACGTTGTCCCTGAAATTACATTTGAAGTCTTCTCCTCAGTTTAGGGTACTCATGTTTCTGTTAGGTAGATGTGTTACTGGTCTACTCTACAAACTATAGGTAAAGGCACTTAACTCATTGTGGCATATATGGTATATAAGGCACCATGATCAGTGCAGACAAGTAGTAATTTAGGAATGTTTTGGGATAGCAGTAAGCAAATTATGGTTTAGAAACCATAACTGGTTAATTTGTATGGTTTTGTTGTTTTGTACTTGCACATTCATAACATAATTCATAACATAATTCATAACATAATTGGAACTTTTTTTTAGTGATATTTCTTTTTTTTAAAGCAAAGCGTATCCATAACATCCGCTTAAACAAAGGTCTTTTTCTGAAATGTAATAGTATGACCATACAATAGACATGGGGCCTCATTCTGAGATTGGAGGTAGCCATGGTGCTATTTGCGCCATGGCTGCCTCCAATACCGGAACAGCACCGGTCTTGTTCAATGGGACTTACCGGTGCAGTCCGACCCTGGCGAGACTGGTAAATCCCCATTGAACAAACCATTCCCCATTCCCATTTGAGCCCCCATAGGGCTCAATGGGAATGGGAGGGCGCTAATAATGGGCTTGCGACTTGCAAGCCTGTTATTAGTGCCCTGGTCCCTTAGCGGGACCCGTAAGGGACGTGTGGTCAGACCAGACGCTCCTTACGGTCCCCACCAAGGGACCTTGGAATAGGGCGGTAAGGGATTACCAGCACCGGTCTCCTTACCGGTGCCCGGTATCCCTTACCGCCCAAGTCGTAATGACCCCCATGGTCATCAGTCTCCCACGTTATTAGTGGCACCTTTTTTTCCAGACTGGCTCACTTATAATGAGGCCCACTGTCACATGGGTTGAGAGAACGGTATTGTATTGGCGTGACATAGTGTTATTAAACCATGTCTCTCAAAGCCAAAGGATGTTCAGTTATGACGGTTGTATTTAAATGTAACTGAATGAATGATCTTGCTCTTTTTGTATGATTCTCATTGTGTAAAAAAACCAATAAATATTTGCTTGTGGGCCATTTAAGTGGGGTGGGTGTACTCTGCCAGTTTCCATGTCTCCTTCTCTCCAGTTGTAAACAAATATAATTTGACTCTGCTGATGCTGCAATGGCTATCACTTTAATTTAATGTGTCGCTTTAACAATTCCTTTAGGATTAATAACTGGTGAAACATTTTGAGTTTTGCTGTTTTGCTTTCCAACATGTGAGTTCCTTTAACAAAGATGTTTCCCTGTATTGCAATGTTTTTTAAACCAAAACCTGAAGGAATGCAATCATGCATCATCACCAGTGGCACCTTAGTGAATGGCAGTTGGCTATATGTACATTAGCCCCCAAACTGAACAGCAACTATTATGAAGTAGCAGATGTGTTGACTGGCAGGCTGACATTGTTTAGCTGAGTTTACCTCCTCTCTTAAGGAAGCAGAGGGCCACACAGTATCACTGCACTACAATGTATACTTTACACTGAACTCTAAGTATATTTAAAGCAGGGTTGATTGTGGATAGGTACAGGTTTGGACCGAAATATATAAACACAAAAAGACAGCATACAAAGTTGAAGAACAACAACAGGGTTGCTTCTCTGTCAGTGAAAGATTTCTTTGGCTTGCAAAGTCTTTGTTCCTATTTTGTTTTCCAAATTAAACTGATCAGTTCACAGTCACTCACAGTGCTGGGTCTATATGTGTTTCCACCACTTTCTTGTTTTCCAGTTCAGTAGGTTCTAGTCATCTGCACCTCTTCCTTAATTCAGCGTGAGGTCCCTCCTGAAGTTCTATAGTCCCAGGTCCATCTGGCTGCTTAGCCTCAGAAGTGGTAGAATCGTATGCATGTTTAGAGCTGCCAAAGAACAAGGTCTTCCACCAAGGTACTGGTAATCCGTCCTTCTCTACATTATCTTGTGTGTCATCTCCCATTACCAGGCTCCTGAATCTGTTGCTTCAAACCACTACCTCATCTTCCACCAAATGATTCACCCTAGTCTTGTTCCTGGAAGGATCTCTCCTGTTTCCTCTCTCCACCTTTCTCCTTCTCTATCCCCTCTATGTCCTACAGCCGTTTGTTCCACAACTCCACCCATGCTTGACCTGGACGGCTTTGGACTTGCCTCCTTCTGTTTCTGTACTTATCAGCTTTCACTTCATCCTCCTCCCCATACCCTTCCATCCACCTCTTGAGCCTTTTTTTAAACCACAACTCTTTCCACCCAGCACTCTGATATTCTCTCTAACTTCTATCTCGCTACTCTTTCCAACTTTCTTTTTGGTGCCTTGTCTACCACCATCCTTCTACTTTGCCACTCTTTTCAACCTCCATCTGAAATTCCCACTCCAGATCCTCCTTGGTTTTATTTCTGCCTCCTCCTTACACCTCATCCCACCACCTCCTGAAAATACCTAGGGTGCTCTCTCCACTTCCTTCTTTGTAATTTTTGCCAAGCTCCACCTGAAAAGGACACCCAGCCTCCTCTGTGGTGGTCTATTAACTTACGGCTGCTTGGGGCATAACATCCTTCCAGTCACCAATCCAAAAAAAGGGGCCACAACCACACATTACAATTCATTATTATCCAGAGCAGACTGTTTGGAAATTATCCAAGGATATGTTTTGGGTAACATATTTTGCAAATATTGCAATTAAAAACATATTACATTGGTAAACACTAATGAACTTAAAAAAACGTTCCTACTATGGTTAAAACCTCTGAGACACTGTGTCTCCCTGCAAAACAGGTAGCTTTTAGCATTATGACATGACAGCAATGGCTGAAGATGCATCTGGGAACTAGCAATTTCGGAGGGGGATTAACAAAGGTGCTGGTCTCTCTCTCTCTGAACTATTTATAATGGAAATGTCAAAGAAACTGTCCCGTCCTAGAATAATGGGCTGCCACTTCCGGAATTGCCCTATTGCACTGCAGGCCAATCAGAAACTACCTTCTCTAACCTCCGAGCCACTGTTTCTCCCTTCACTAAGCATAGATTTTGGAATTTTGACATGGCATTTACACATGTAATGGATGAAGATGTGTCTGGGAACTAGCAACGCTGGTTGGGATAAACAACGGTTCAGCTTTTTCTCCCAGAGCCATTTGTATTGGAAATAAAGATAAAACAATGCGGGCATAACAGTAAATCTAACATTTCATCTAGTTCTTCTCAATGTGCAGTTCAACCTACCAGTTTTAGCATTATATCCCAATAAGGGTAAAGCCAAAGCACAAATGTTTGCATTAATATATGGTGGTAAAAAGAGTAATGGATGTCAGTTAGGATAAAATAAGTTGCTGGTCTCCATCTCTGAGCCATTTGTAATGGAACAAACGTTAAAGCAATATTTTTAGAACATTGAAAAGGTTTACAAATTAAAGACTTTAACTATGTCCACCCAAGACACAGCTTAATCTTCCAGTTTTATTATTTTCATGCCAACAAGAAACCTGCAACTTTGCTATTGGTAACCCCATGCTCTTTTGTGTGAGCCGCTGCATCTGTCTGACAGTAAGCCTGATGCAGCATCTGAGCTTTGAGGTACCCCTCCGAGCTAAATAAATCCCTAGTGACCCCTACTATAAAAACGCTTTTTGGTCTCAGTTTGCTTGCTCATGTTGAAGTTAAAACTTAAAAGACCCAGTCAGTGTGGAAGGAATCACAATAACATGGGAAGCCTTAAGATGACAATCCTCTGCTACAGAGCTGATGTTTCATGCAGTGGTGCATGGGTTTACCAAATGCTGCCGCCATGTCCAGCATCACACCACAGGTATTGGCACCTGGCCCCCATGATCAACTGACTCAAAACCAAAGAGATATTTAAAGGACTTTGTCACATGCCTCACAAATGAAAGAATCCCTGCCAACCCAAAACAATAAAATATTACCTATGCCACACTGCTGCCAACTCTGCTCAGCTAAAGCAACTACACTCCTTAAATGATTATCCTAATTCTTTCACTTGCTGATGCCCATATAGAAAGTGAACACACCAGTAGGAAAGCACACAGTCGTAGAAATGTTCAACATGTCAGAAAACTGGCATGCAACACTGGCCATGAATGCCGACAGATAAACTAGCTAGATAAAGACTGAGGCCCTCAGTACCAGGTTGATGGTAGGCCGCCGGTACAGAAGCCTACCGGCAACCTAAGCTTATCATTTCAGATGGCCAATACCCCGCTATTACCAGGATATTATGGGCAGTGGCAGAACAGTAAGTTCACCTTCCAGTGGAGTCCCAACGGACTCCATGGGAACGGGAACTCTGAAGCACCGGCACCATTGTTTAATGGTGCCGGTGCTTCATTGATTTATCTGCCCATAGGGGCCTTAACTACTGGCAGGTCATGCCTGCCGGTACTTTCCAGCCGCTACTGGCAGACTCGGAGTGAGCCAGTCCGGAAGAGGTGCTGAGCATGTGCATTATCTGCTCACACAATAGCTTGTCTTTAGTAAAAATGGATCTTCACATATTTCAGCTTAACCAGCACACATTCAGCCTGCATGCTTTAAATTTCCATTTAAAAGAGCATCATGCATTTTCCAAATTTGTTTTCAGTTCATTTCCACATAGACTAATTTGCACTAACTGTTATTAAGGGGCATGTTACTGGAGTTATATTAGTATGTTAATATGTAAGTATTCGTTTTATTGCAAAACAGAGCACCCAGCAGCTCCTCCTACAGACCACCTCCATGCACCGCGACACCAAATCCAACCACTGCAATGCTCTCAGAATGGTTGTTCATTTCTTAGCAAGCACTAGTCTGTCTTCCTCCACATCATCTTCCTCAACCAATACTGTAACCACATAGCCTACTTCTGTGGGACACAAAATCCCACCAGCTACCTTGCAAGTAATAACAGTGGCTGTTGATCCGTATCTTTCGAAGACATAAGTCCTCTGTAGATACTGCAACACATCATTCTGCAGGGTGAAGCAATCTCAAAGTACTTTTTAAGCTGTAATCAAGGAACATGCAAAAGACTGCCCCCTACCTTAGAAGTAACACATGTGCAACATCTTTCCCTGTTCACCTGCCCCTCCATATTAGTGCTTGGTGCCTCTTCCCTCATTTCCCTCCCCACCTTACGTTCTTACCTCTCCTGCAAAAATAAGACATAAAAAACAACAAAAGAAAGGTTCCTTTAGGAACCACCTTTCACAGTAAAAAAATACAACTACAAATAAAATCTCATAGACTCCATCTACTTTGCATTTCTCAGTAAAGTACATAGACTCAATAAGATTTCGAAGATTTCCATTAACATTTTCTGTTATGCTAATGGGAATAATGTGGCATTCATCCCCCATTCCAAGGGACTGCAACAGGGATACAGCCTGGCAGCCTAATTTATCGGCCCAAGCGAAGCGTGTCTGTGTGCGCCCTGATACCTGCAGGCTTTGGTGAATTAGAAATAAATTAATAAATAAATAATAAGGGCTCTCTACCGTTATCCTCCATTCCAGCCTCTGCAATGGTGAATGAAAGCCATTAGCACCCAGGGTTCCCAAAGCGGTAACCCAGGGTGCTAAAAAAGGGATTTTTCTTCCTACACCAGGATGCCTGTGGCGTCCTACTGTAGGAAGGAAAATCCTTTTCCAAGATGGCCTCCATGGAAAGGGAAGGCAGGGCTCTGTACAGAGCCCCTCTTCCCTTTCTATTGCAGCCTGCAGAAGGCAATGAGAGAACCCTGTGACCATAGTACCACAAGCACATTTTCCCTTTCAAACCTATCCCACTTTTGAATAACTTTATCACATAGCCGGTGCCAGGTGAACTTGGCCACTTTAACCCCATTTGTTGTCCCTTGCGGTCATGGCCAGTAGCCAGATTTTTCGGGTCATGACTTTATGCCATGACCCGGCCAATCTGGCCACTGCCCATGGCCACAGGCTATGCTTCAGTCACCAAAGGTATATCACTATTTTATGTACCTACATTATGACGCCTGCAAAAAAATAAAATACGGGCACATTTGCAAAGCCATGCTTTAAGGTCCTTGCCAATGCTCCCTACACGAGTTTGCTTGAAATCTGCCCATGTTTTATTTTTTCAAAAGTGTCAAAATGTATGCGCATAAAATAGTCATTTAACATAGCCCCCACTTGACAGCATCCATTCAGACTTTACACCAGCATTCAAGGTTGGGTCTATAACCTTTCTGAATACGTTTTTCCACATTCATCAAACAGCAACACAGTTTTAAGCCATTTAAAAATGTTGATACCCCCCTGTAATATAGCCCCCTTTTGACAAAATCCCATCAAACTTTACAAAAACATGTATATCTACACTTAAAATTGTTTTGCAAACGTTTGCATAGATGCATCAAAAGGTACCACATTTATAAGCCTTTACAATATATTGGGACCCTCCTCTAATTTTGCCCCATCTTGACAGAATCCCACCAAACTTTGTAGAAACATGTGTATCTAGATTTAAATCATTGTGCAAATCTGTGTTCAAATTCGACAAATGGCACCGCATTTGTAAGCCTTTACAATATTTTGGGACCCCCCTCTTAATTTTGTTCCATTTTGACAGAACAGATTGACACTTTCCAAAACCATTTGGAATCAGGTCTAGAATTAGTTCCCAATATTTCATGAAGATTCATTCAGTGGCATCCAAGATACAAGCCATCCAAAATCGGCTTTTCAGCAACCCTGTAATGCAGAAATAGGCATAGATGTCCCTGAACATCTGAAATGTTTGCTAACATCACAGGACTGTACCCCAACATCCGGACTGTTTGTGGACTTTGGGGATGAAAACACCTATTTTCTGGCTTCATACTGCCATATCCCATCCCATTCTCATCACCCCTCACCTGCCAAGAGATTGTTTGATAAGTTTGATAAGGGCTATGTTGTGTTCTTAAATATGTTTTAACCGCGATGTTCGCAGGCACAGGCCGCTGTACGCGAATCCAACATGGCAGGTGGTTCCAAAAATCTGACAGACTTCACGCTTATCACCATCCAGTCAGTGGGTGCGTCCGATGTCCATGGACATCATGTCGCCCTCTAGGCCAATCGGATGGTCCTGCTGCAAATTTGATGAAAGTCCGTCCAGCGGTTTGGGCTGCAGACGTGAGCAAATGTTTTTTGTCATTGCATCTATGGAAATAACTGTAGATTTGGGACCCCCCTACAACTTTGCCCCCCTTGATGAGACCTCAGCAAACTTGCCAGACAAATTCGGACAGGGCCATATACTTTTCTTGCAAAGTTTAGTAAGGGTTTGTCCAGGGGGGCTAGGTTATAAATTGCCAAAAAAGTGCTCTTCCTATAGGATGAGCAACTTAACCATAACTACAGGGCCACTACCGCAGGCCATGTAAATTAACCAACTTAACTTATATTTGAAGATTCTAAACTCTAGTGAGGATACCTTATTATATTTGAACAGCAAACGTTTGGCCACAGACAATTTGAGTGGAAAATGTATTACTGTGCAAACTCTGAATATAGAAGCTAGCAACTGTTGCCAAAAGCTTGGCATCCATTTTGGCAGTTACCCTTGTTGAAAACAGAGATTGATTGACAAACCAATAATCTGTGAGATTGATTTGAAGCAATCATTAAAGGATCTCGCATCCAAGAATATATATTTCACTATCAAATGGGGTCTGGAAGCAATGGCTAGTTGTATGCCTACCCTCATGATTATGTTGTCAAATTATAAAAACGAATTAAGTTTAATCATGCATGCTTTTTTAACACACTGGCTGGGGAACATGGGAAATGTTTGTTCAAAGTGAGTATGTGGTGACCTTATGCCTGGATCTTAAAAGCATTTCCTAACTGAATGTGTGGCCCTTCGCAACATGGCCAGGTGACTTGTAATCAGGACCCAAGTTGGTGGTAGCAAATGTTTCAAGAAGGTGATGATATAAATCTAAAATTTGAGGAAGTGTGTAAGGTTTACTGTTATATTCATTGGAGGAATGATAATCCTCTGTTTACTTGTTCTCTTGTATATATATATTCAGTGAAAAAACTTTGTTAAAGGGACGTTATGGTTAAGTTGCGCTACTAAAAACCTATGAAATTCAGTGAAAAAACTTTGTTAAAGGGACGTTATGGTTCAAAGTAAAACCGAAAAACCCCTGAAATTTGGCAGTTATGGTAAGATAAGCAACCATAACTCGCGCCACCGTGCACTGCTAACACTAACACCCAGGACATCAAAGATGACATCACAAATGTCATTGATGACATCACTGATGACATCACATGGCTGGCTCTCCCTTTTTTTCCTTTACTGACATATCTAAGCCACATAGTTTTCTTCAGTAACAGTCAGGAAGTAAAAATTGAAAAGGTATTATATTTGTAGAGTTAGGGTCAAGTCATATCATATGAAACATAAATATAGTGGAAGACACAGGCTTGAAAGAGAGCAATCCTTTCTGTGCATGAAGATAATCATTAGAGTTATGAGCACTTTCTCATAGTTTTATTTTCATTACTATACCTTCCCTGTATATGCTCATATTTGTATACTTTGTACTCACACTCCTTTACTTAGGGTTCACTGACATCATTTGATACACATACATACAGTAAGTAGCAGCTTTGAAACAGAGCAATCATTTATCTGCATAAAGATAATCAGTTAGGTTATGAACTATTTCTGCTACTACTTCTGCTTTTTTGCTTACTTCTCTGTCCCTGTATATACTCATATTTGTATATGTTGTTGTCTCTTTGTGTTTTGTCTGTAATAATGTAATTATGTATTAAGTGGGTTTTATTAGCTTCTTATTACATGCTTCACAGTACGCAAAACTCTAATAAGAAAGCAGTTATCATTTCATTATTCTACATGGCAAGATTATGAATATTGCACCTTCATCATGTATACTGCACCCACTGCCTAAGTTTCTGCATGAGTTGCTTAGTATACTGGATAGAACTTCATAATAGAATGCTATTTATATCAATGCATTGCTTAATGGACTAATTAGCTCATGATATGCATTCAAATGATCCTTGACACTTCTTGGTCAACATTATAAGAATCCCTCCTACAGAGTTTTCATGAAAAATAAATGCACATGTGATGTCATCAGTGATGTCATCAATGACATTTGTGATGTCATCTTTGATGTCCTGGGTGTTAGTGTTAGCAGTGCACGGTGGCGCGAGTTATGGTTGCTTATCTTACCATAACTGCCGAATTTCAGGGGGTTTTCGGTTTTACTTTGAACCATAACTTCCCTGTAACAAAGTTTTTTCACTGAATTTCATAGGTTTTTAGTAGCGCAACTTAACCATAACGTCCCTTTAACAAAGTTTTTTCACTGAATTTCATAGGTTTTTAGTAGCACAACTTAACCATAATATCCCTGACATGTAACATAGAACATACTAACCCCCTCGTAGTGATTTTCATGTCCGCGGACTACCGCCATGTCCGCGGACACATCGAAAATCTGAGCGTGGTGAATGTAAATTTAAATAGTGTGCCCCATTTCCCCTTTGAAGTTGGCTCTGAAAAGAGCCGTTTTTTTTTTTTTACAGATGCTTGACAGACACCTGTTATTTTATATTTTTTTTCTTGTTTTTTTTTCTTACTTTACTCCTAAAATCTTCACATAACCTTCTCCAAAGCAACCCTTACATTCCAAAATAGAAAGGCATTTCCGGTAAAAGATAAAGAAATGCCATCTTCTTTAAAATTAACAGCATTACTGGCATCAATATTCTCATTGTTACAGAAGAACATACCAGCTCTAAGCATGAAGGCACACATGCCTCGGTTGATGACACACCTAGCAATGTTTTGCTGAGGACAAAAAACTGAACTATTGTCCCATATTGCCCTAGGTAGTAATCCAGAAAAAATTACTTTCGCATTTGGAAGGATCTTCATTACGGCTTGAACCAAGCGTTCCAAATCAGCCAACAAAGTAGGGGCACTGACGTTGCCCAAATGGAAAGCACCATAGTGCAAAACTACCACATGCGGACTATTCATCGTGGCCATATCCGCACAAACTTGTACAATTCCCTGTACATTGCAATCAGGCACAGTGCTCCACACCACCTCCACTCCTTTGACATCAAAGTTCTTTGCAACATGCCTGCATTCAGCGTACTGCTGTAAACCATGCACAAACATATCTCCGAGCACCAACACCCTGACTTTCTCCACTTCTGCCATCTTCACCACACACAGTCTCTTTCAACACAAATCCACAACCTCGACATCTGATTGGCTGATCCGTACAGTCTTCTTTCCATGTTGGATTTCCTGGAAAAACCCGGATGTACCACGCCCTGTCCACGAACAGCCGCGGTGTCCGCGGACGGCGTCCACTTTACTCTCTGTGCCATTCCCTCATTGCATACAGCTAAGCAATCACACAACATGAATAACGTCCTCAGAACACCCCCATTTTGTGAATTTTCGAACATTTCAGGACAATTATCATTTCATTATTCAACATATTAACATTACAAATATTATACTTTTATCTTGTACTCTGCACACAATGCTATCTTTCTCCATTAGTAGCTCAGTATACTACATAGAATTCCATAATACAATGCTATTTATATCAATGCATCGTTCAAAGCACTAATAACGGTATGATATTTATTGCAATATCCTTCACACTTTTTTCGGAACATTATAATAAAAATCCCTAGTACACAAATTCCATGAAAAGTACATACACATGTGATGTCATCAGTGATTTCATCAATGACATTTGCGATGTCATCTTTGATGTCCTGGGTGTTAGTCTTAGCAGTGCATGGTGGTGGCGCGAGTTATTTTTCATAGCTTACCGTAACTTGCTATTTTCAGGGGTCTTTCGGCTGTACTTAGAACCATAACGTCCTTTAAACAAACTTTTTTTAATATCACGCAAACAATATACAAACATGGCGTGCAAAAACCAACTTCTACAGATGGCTTTACACAGAATGTTGCAAAGTAAGAATTTATGCTCGTTCACAGTGAAGGTCAGCTGCTTTCATTTTTTTCTCGGGCCCCGGAGAGGCTCACGAAGCAGACTATAAGGTTGTATTGTGTTTTGACCTTGACAGAGATTGTGATGAAAGACTTCTCTTGAAGGAGTGTTGCTAAAACGTAAGAGAAGATAAAGATGAAATTTCTGAAACGAAACCACTTTTATATATTATATCACTATGCGAAAGATCGTTGCCACACGCGGAGTCGTATTTTGGGACAGCACCACTCGTAGACAATGGAAATTGCAATTGTACTGTAAGTAACCCTTTAGATTACTTTATACCAAATATAATTACAATGGCGAAGCATTAAAGACCGCTGAAGTTGAACTTGTTCGTTGAAAGTGGCATAATGTTTTCTACCGCGCACTATCACCGCCGAATTGATCCCCTGTCGTTTAGAGGGCTCTGAAAAAGGCAGACGACACAGGGTGGGTTAATAGAAATAATTTAACCGGTCTATAGGCGGTCAAGCGCTCTACTCGCTGTGCCACTTCACTGTAGCCTGTCAAGTGGCACAGCGAGCACAGCGCTCGCTTTGACATCCGTGCACAGCTTGCTAACCCAAGTTCGAATCCCGGCAAGGCGAAACTCAGCCTTTCATCCTTCCGTGGTCGATAAATGAGCACCACACACCGTGGTTAATAATAAGCACCGCTTACATACCTCACGGTTCTTAGCGCTATATGAATGGGAAAATATTATTAACATACTCTGTTGCACTATCTTCAATAGCAAATAGTTTCAAGCCCTAATAAATAAAATGATGATTTTTAATGAAGATCGGCTGGTGAGACTAATTTATGTTTTTTAAAACAGGTACGTGGCCCCATTTTGTCTATGTCACGATTTACAGACTCCAGCGGATGGGGTCTTCAACTGCCAGGTGCAAGTCCAAATATGCAACTTCATGACCTTCACCATTTTATGGGACAATCGCCAAGGACCAATATGCCTTACGCAATACTAGCGGCTACAAACAACATACCAACCAATAGAGTGGTCTAATGGCTCGTTGTTGGAGCAACCTTCCGATTATCAGAGCGACCATTTACTGCTTTTTTCATAAACCAACAGCCTATCTACCGCAAAGGAACAATGCGTGGCTCCAAATAAACTTTTCCGGATCGACAGCAGAGACAATAGCAAATCGCTAAATATTCACTAAACATTTCATGTGAAATAAATGTACTTTAGCAAATGTACAATCCTGCTGTTTACTTTTAAACCACAGTTTCATATTCCGAATTGTGGCGCACTGAGTTGTAAGCTGATCTAACACTCTCTGTACCGCAAAGGAACATCGCGTGTCTCAACATGAACTTTTGCGGATCGACAACAAAGACAAATGCAAATTGCTGAATATTCTCTAAACATTTGATGTCAAATAAATGTACTTTACAACATTTACAATCTTGCTCTTTGCTTTTAAATCACAGTTTCATATTCCGAATTGTGGCGCGCTGTGTTGTGACATAATGTGTGTTGTCTTCCGGGTTCTGTGTAAAGTCGCGTAGTACTGGAGACGACTGGGCGCGTTTGATTACGCACCCTGTAACGTCACGGAGAGAGGCGGGGAATATGAATGCTTTGATAATATCAGTCTTAGGGGCGGGAGATATGATTTAGTGTCGCAAAAGCAAGTCAGCCAGGCCAATAGCGCCAGTCATAGGATTATCACATAATGTCGGCGCACACCAGCCGGATTTATCGTTTCTTTAGTGGACAAAAAGTCGGTTGACGCCCCTAGGAAATTGTACTATTAGCGAACAAAAGGAGTGCTCTTAAAACACTTTCACCCTGACAACGAACAATACAAACAACGTTCTCAGAACACCCCCATTTTGTGTAATTGCAACCATTTCGGGACACTGCGAGTGTTCTTAGAACACATTCAACTAGACAGATTACAATACGGACAGCGTCCTGAGGACACCCCCAGTTTGTTTATTTACGAACAATTAAGTACACCGCGAGTGTTCATAGCTCATTTTTACCTTCCTTGCGAACAAAAATGACACATACTCCGTCCTCTAAACACCCCACCATTTAGTTTATTCTCAAAATGTCAGAACAGCCGTGTTCTCCGCGGACAAATCGAATGCAACAAAAAGGTCGAGCACATAAAAAAACAAAACATTGAACCTATCTCATACTCCCCCACCCTCCCCAAACACTCTTACACACCAACACACGGCACTAAATTCAATTTTTTTATCCACTTTTCACTGCGCTGTACGCGGTCGACTGCGAATACAAGATGGCGGGCGCCACAGAAAATCTGACGCGCTCCACGCCCCTCGCCGTCCAATCAGCGAACACGTCGCATGTCCGCGGACATGACGCAAGCCCATGGGCCAATCGGGGTGCTGTCCGCGGAGCGAACAGGGAAGTCCGTCCGCGAAGCGAACACAGATATCACTAATTTTTTTGCCTTACATTTTGGTCATTTTTAAAAAAACTACTGGACAGATTTACACCAAATTTACAAAAGCACGCTTTTGGGACCAGGCTGCCGCTCCTGCCGCAAATTTGGTGTAAATCCGTCCAGCGGTTCGGGCTGTAGCCGTGCGCAAAGTTTTTTCCCATTCAGTCTATGGGAAAAAAAAAGTTTTGGGACCCCTCCTATAACTTTTCCCCCCCTGGACGAATCCTCACCAAACTTTGCAAAAAAATTCAGAGTGACCCAACTAATTATTTTGCAAAGTTTGGTGAGGATCCGTCCAAGGAGAGCGAAGTTATAAGCCGCCCAAAAAGTGCTCTTCCTATGGAAACAGCAACTTAACCATAACTACATGGCCACTACCGTGGCCATGTAATATATATATATATATATATATATATATATATATATATATATATATATATATATATATATATATATATATATATATTACATTGTTCATATATTGGGTTATTGTAGAACCTTTATTCTTCAGAATGTGTATATAATATTCTGTGTCCTGAATGTCATCTCTTTTAGTATCAACATTTGTATTGGTCTGTTATGACCCTGTTTTATTCCGTTTTTTAAAGTGTGATTTGTTCATTGTATTTATTCTGATGGATTGCTATGTATTACTGAACAATAAATACAATAAAAGAAAGATGTTTGAGTGACATCAGGATGGGTGACAAAGGCTGAAAGACCAACTGGAAGAAAGAAAATGGGACAGATGCTGAGCAGATTTTGGTGTTGCCGGAGGGTATATCAAATGAGGTTTTGATTGTGAGAGAGGTGTATCACATTTAGAAGAATTTAGCTATGTGTAAAAGAGTGGGTGTTAGAGTGAAAGTTCCAGTTGTTTGGAGAAAGTGTATAATGAGAGAACGCCGAGAGGTGAGAGCAGTGGAGAGGCGTGCATGAGAGAAAGGGGAGAAGAGAGAAGAAGTGTGGGATGAGAGGTGAGATGAGAGGAAAGAGGAGGGAAGACAGGTGAGAGGCAAGAGGTGAGGTGAGAGGAAATAGCTTATGACAGGGGAAAGGAGAGAGGAGAAATCAGACATGTGTGGGAAAAGTAGAGTAGGGAAGTGTAGAAGACAGAGAGAGTAGAGTAGGAGGGAGAACCAGGAGTTAGAAGACCAGTGAGAAGAACAAACCAGAGAGAGTGTGAGATAGAACGGAGCAACATAGCTCAAGTTGGGACAATCTAATATCATTATGAAGATGATCTTGAGGAGCCTTATAGAGTAAGGAGCTCTTAGGAATTCCCAGAGGGAATGAGACAGAAAATGCCTTTGCCTTCAGCCCATCACACAAGGGAGACTAGATTTTAGTAGAGGTTACTTATTGTTATTCTTCAAGATTCATTCTGGGAAGGGGGTTTGAAAGAACGAAGCTGTGAGTGGACTACTGGATGAGAGAGTTAATGTAGTAGGAATTGGGAGAGACAGGTGCATGGGAGATAGAGGAGAGGTGTGTGGAGATGAGAGGGATGCATGAGAGAGAGGGGAGAGATGAGAGAAGAGGATGGGGGTGCATGATGGTTGGAGAAGGGTAGAGGTAGAGAGTGGTGACAAGTGGTAACAGGAGAGGGGAAAGCATAGTTGAACGGAAATACGAGAGGCGTGAGAATAGAGGATAAGGAAAAGGAGATGAGGGAATGGGAGAAAGGAGAGAAAGTGGGAGCAGGGTAGAAGGGAGAACCAGGAGTAAGAAGACAAGTGAGATGAACAAACGGTAGTGAGTGTGAGATAGAAAAGAATATTGTGGCTGAAGTGGGCACAATCTAACACTAGTGCAAGATCATCTTGAAGAAACCTCTAGAGTGGAGAACATTAAGAAGTCCCGAGCAAGCGACTCATGGAAGACCTTTAAACCCTCACCGAAAGGTAGCTTAGATTCCACATGATGGGGAGTACCCGTCATACATATTTAAGATCTATTCTGAGAAGGGGCTGAGAAAGCCTGGGTTTGGGTGGAGAAAGGGACGCCCTTTAATGGGGCCATTCGCTTACCCGTGAAATGTCAAATAAAAACACACATTTTATCTTAAGTGATTAAAGAACCTTTAGCCATCTTTTGGAGTATGAGAATGTGTCAAGCCATCTGTGACTTCCTTTTTAAGACCACATTGTTGGGACAACAAAACAGTTACTCATTGTTAACTTCTTTGGAATTGCAGTGTAATTTTGTCTGTTACTGTTCTTACTGCTCTTCTTGAAATTGGTATGCCCCTCAGCCATACGAGAGATAACCATGCATAACCTCATTATAGTCACGCCCCGACATAACTGGTGGCGCTACCACCAGAAACACACGTACACTGTTTAACCATGCGTGACTCATCACAATCACGCCCATACCAAACTGGAGGCGCTACCCCCAGATACCATACCACGTAGCACTACCTCTCAAATACCCTTGTGGCATACCCATCCACATCCATACTGAATGTTAGGCTGAAGGCGCTACCCCCAGCAACCACATTGAGAGATAAGACACGCTGACCTGGCACTCACACCATCAGCAACCATACTTATAAATTTCATATAAGCTTTACCCAAAGCTAAAAACATGGGAGGTGCTACCCCCTCAATCACCAGACACCATATCAACACCCATACAAGGGACAATTGAAGGCGCTACCCCAAAAATGACTAAACTGCCCGGACCTATACAGATGTTCCATTCTGTAAACCATACATCACATAGCACAATATGCAGTTGACATTGCATTGTTCTATACATTTGAATTGATGCATTTCTTAAGACACTATATATCATGAAGTCCAAACCAAATCCACACCTAAAGGTCCATGTCTCAATTTAGCGACCTAAATGCTGAAAATCCTCAAAAAGTTACATATAGTCTCTAAAACATTAGATGTCATTAACCCGACCCAAATCCAATCCTATAAGTCCATGTAGTCAAATAAAAGTCCATGTAGTCATGGGACAATGTAAATGCTGAAAATTCTGAAAGAAGTTAAAAACAAAACATTCAGGAAAACCCCAAATTCCATACTAGTTTTGGACCATATCATACACTTGACTCCATACTAAAAGTCCATGTCGCTTGCTGCAACCCTAAACTGCAAATCCTCAAGAGTGTTAAATCTAAAACACACTCATCACATCCAAACCATACCCATCCATACTTAAAAACAAAACACCAGATACCAGCCTGCAATCCATCTATGTGCATCAAAGTAAATGAAACATAGATAAGCACATAAGCAAAATACGCACTAGGATGCTCCACATAGTACATTTTCCTTCAATCTATAGAGCAAGCAACATCAACCATTTTACCCAAGTCCATAGCTCCATAGCTTAAAGCATACATAGATTTACCCAAATCCAGGCTCCATGGATCTGTCCCATGCCGTACCATGTCCAAACCCCTCCATCATGCAGATGTGTCCATAATGTTGCCAAACTGCGCAGCTTTTACCAACCTCCATTACGTATTCTGATCCCCTGCATTAGTACTCATTGCAGGTTTGTCCAACCACTCCAATCCTTTGACCACAAGACCTTTTATGTACCACTGTCTTCCCTTCTGGGACCCAGCTCGAACTCTCCAATGTACAGATGGGACAGTTTCCCGTAGTTGTAAGTGCAGTAATGACATGCACATAAGCCCAGCTATGATGTTAGACTTCAGTGCACATAACCGCAGCAGTAGTTTTTAGTGCACATAACCACAGCAGTTATTCTCCAGACCATCAGACTCCTCTCTACTGCACATGAGACTCGCTTCACCTGCCATACAATTCGTGCCCAGTATCCAAGCGCTATGCATCTTCCATTAATTGGCACCCCAAAACTGGGAAGATGACTCTATAAAGAAGTCCCTGGATCATAATAATCCGGCTAATACCCAATCCGTTGTTCCCTCTCCTGCTCATGGGACCCAGCTCTGCCTCTCTCTCCTGCTGATGGAAACAACTCTCCTTTCTTCAACTTAAGAGTTGGCTTCCCTTTTTCAGCCCTGCCGTACCTTGCCACCCTGGGTGATGGGCCTTACTTCATTTGGGGGCAGTGTTGTCCTCTTCTTCCTTCCTGCACCCCCCGCAGCAGGGCACCAGCTTTACATCTGTTTCACGCGTAGATTCTTCTTTTAAAAGACCAGCTCATCGCCATTGTAGTGAAGCAGCTCCCAGCCTTCTTAGGTTGACTTGCTAGATTTATTACCAGCTTCATTGGTATAATTGCAAGCAGTCAATCAGGTTACATATAAGTTACATATAGGACAATAAAACACTGGTAGCCCATCACCCAGGCCTCTGGCTGAACAACTGACCAGGTTAGAACATTCACCCATGCATTCCATCTCTCAGGCATAAACACTCCACACAACATCACAACATTCCTTCTGCAAAGCCAAGCCATACACAACAAAAAGCCCACCAGTTGAAGTGAATCATCAAGCATTTGTACAATGGAGAGTTCTTCAGTTCTGAAAAAAGTGCATGGTGCTGCCATTAACTTTCCGTTCTTTCCTTCCCTTAGGGTATCTATTTACCGTATAGACCAGCTCCTTTAAGTAGAGGACATGTTGGCAGCTGGTGGGAATTTTATTGTGGGAGCTTGGGAGGACACTAACCACACCAGTAAACTCCCAGATATGTCTGGCATTGGGATGGAAATGGAAAACAGCAAGGTGAAGGTTCCTGTTAATGTAGGGTTTAGTATACATAGGTGGGTCTTCTCTGGTTCAGGGCATAGACAAGAGTGTGTAGTATCTGCCAGACATGCAAATGAGTTTTGTGTTCTTAACAAAGTGCATGCTAGGACAAGTATTCTTTTGCAGGTAAGCACTCAGTGAGTTTTGTGCTATTAGCACAGTTTATGCTGGGATATGTAGCCTCTGCCAAGTATACACCCACACTGAGCCTTGAGCTCTTAACACAGTGCATGCTGGGACATGTATCTACCAATTATGCACATACAATGAGTTTTGTGCAAGGTGAACGTTCTTTATAATGTAGCGTTCTCTATGCAATTGTTTTGACCTTTGGTTCAGGGCACGGGGGGATTGTAAGCTCTGTCAGATATGTGCATAGAGTGTGTTTTGTGCTCGTAATGCAGTGCATGATGGAACATGTTCTCTATTCGAGTTATGCAACCACAATCAGTGTTTCACTTTCTGCCACTTTTAAACAATAGTAATGGTCAATTCTTGTCTTAAATGTAACATTCATTAAAACCTGACTTGACTTGTTCTTTGTCCACAGGATTTGTCCAATGATTTGTGAAATCAACATATAAAAGCATGAGGCACACTTTAGGACCTTGCTAGAGACCAGGGAATACTATGTGGATGCTTTTTATGGACTAGATTAATTTTTCCCTCAAAAGGTTTAATTGAATGGCATTCAGGAAGAAGGACATTACTCCAATAAACCTTGTGCAAAGCACCTTGTGAACATGCATGTTTAGGGAGGCATCTTCAAGAAGGGGTAGGAGCCAGTGATGTTCTCTGATGGGACAATGGGCAATGCCTGTTCCAAAGAAAATATCAATCAGGGTTCAAGGGTGCAGGGTTTGTGGCCCATTTCCTGCTGTGCAGAAGCCCAGGAGGGCCAACGTAGTTCCGGGAGGCTATGCCCATTCTCCATAACTGGTGCTGTCTCCACCCGCAGGGCCTGAGGCCCACTGGGTTCAATAGTGTGGGGTTTGAGGCCTGTTTCCTGCAGTATAGATGCCTAGGAATGCCACTGTAGTTCCAGGAAGCCACACCACCTTCTCCATAACTGGTGCTGTCTCCACCCGCAGGGCCTGAAACACGGCAGATTCAGGGGCAAAGTTGTTTGCTCCCACCTGGGTGTTCGTGCTCTACCAGTGGAGTGCTTAACTATAAACTGCAGAAGACCACAGAGTGCATTTTGGAATCGCACGGTGCTATGGTGAGAAAAGTAGTTGAGAGCCGAGCCCCATTGGCCACCCTTGTAACAGAGACTTGGTTTGGTTTGGTCCAGGCATTGCCCCAGAAATGGCAGGAGAAGCAAAAGTGGAGAAATTCTCCTCTCCCCTCCTTTTTCTCTCGAAATCTGACCTTCTGTCTAATCTGCAAGCCCCCTCTATCCCCAAAGTGAACCGTAAGTTCAGAGTGGGCTGAAGAAAAGGGGGGGGGGGGCTATGAAGTGACAGGTAAGGGCCAGGGAAAAAAAGTTCTTACTGTAGGTAGCGGCGTGGACTCACCTGCCCCAGTGACTGCTGATACTATTCATGACCTGGGGGGGGCTATGGAGGGGCCAGCATTTGAATGCTTCCGCCCCCATATCCACAGCTTCAATGGGGAGTATCTTTCACAACATGAGTCCACCCAAGGCCCTGCTCTGAATCCTTTGCCTGACCCCACACCAGATGAACATGTGCCCAACGCCAACTTGCTAACCCCTGGAGGAAGCCTCGACCATATTGCTACTGCTGATCTTCTTGGGCAGTGGCTGTGAGAGGATTACCCTGGGCATAGGTAAGCTCATTGCGGTCTGTGAACCATTGTCCCCACTATTGGCACTGGCTGAGCCCATTGCATCTTATGGGCAGTCCCTAAGGCCGGTCCCTGGTACTATCTGTTTGGCCCTGAGCCTTGGATGGCACTGGCCACTGAGGCTGCTCATCCTCTGTCTTCTCCTGCTCATCTGGCAGTGTACCCAATGGACCTGGGTTTGGAAGGATCTTGAGAGTGAAAGCATCCTTTGAACCCCCCCTTGTAGCACATGGAGTGTGCCCCCATCAGCTGCACTTTCTGTGGCTGGCTCCTTTCTATGCTTAAACCCACTCAGGGCCCACAAGCCCCTATCCAAGGGAATCAGTTCCCGCCAGCCTCATCGCCCAGTGAAACAAACACTACCTTGGGCTGCTTCTGTGACAAGTGCTCTCTGAACTGGCCAACATTACAAAAAAACTATTATCGATTTGCTTAAGTGTTTGACAGAGGCCAGGGGGAAGCGAGGGGTGTACAGGGATGGAGAGGGTTTACCTGGGTTTGGACATAAGGGCTTGGGTCCAATTGCTGATGCGGGTTCATATCCCCTGTGCCCTTGTCTCTCTTTTTCTACTGGTGCCCCAAACACTGAACCTCAAAGAGGCAACCAGAGGCTGTCCAATCTCCAACCACAAAATTATCGAGAAATCACCCTAAGAGCCACACCCATGGGTGTGAGCCTTCATGGATGGAGATCCATGCCCTGAGGAATCTGGGCATTAAGTATTCTTACTGTTGGGAGGGTAACCAATGCACACAACCCTTGCCCTGGGAGGCCCTTGCCGAGACACACTGCCCATGAAGCATCTCGAAGAACCACCATGTTTCTCCATGGGGTACCAAGATTTCCGCTCGATAAAAGAGAACCAAGGGATGCCCTTCAGAACAAATGCCTCCATTGGTTACACTATATAGGGGACTGTGCTTTTGTGACCAAGGACGCTATGGTGGATTGCACTAGAATGCCCAATTAAATGGTTACTGACTCTGTCTTATTTGTTCTTGGGGATGATCACATGGCAAGGAATGTTTTAAGAAGATGTAATGGATGGACCCAAAGATGTGGGATTACAGTCAGCCCCTCCCACATCTCTGGTCTTGCAGCATTTCCTGGCTTTTCCACTAGCAAGTGGCCCCTCTCAAGGGCAAATCTTACTCTTCTGGGCCCCCAGTGTTTTGGGAGCTGAATGGACAATGTGGTTCTGAGTACTGAATCCTGGTAAGATATTTGCTGGCTGGTATTTAAGGAGGGTGCAGCTTTTTCCTTTGTTGTTTCTCTTTTTCTTTAACTGTTGCTTAACTCTTTAGAAATGTAGGGCTAGGATGCACTTTAGTTATTAATTAAAAGAAAATATCATAATGCAATGCCTCTTGCCACATGTGCCAGGCCATTACTCAAAGGACACATGAAAATGGTTTGTTGTCCATGATAATGACAAACGGTATTGCCTCAACAAGCATAGAGTATAGAAGATCCTGTAGATCAGTGGTTCTCATTATTTGCAGTACTTTAAGACAGATCTGAAATTGTCATGATCACAGGCCCAGGATGCCCAGTAGCTCGAAAGGTAGTGGGAGGCTGGACCACATTGGTGCATAAATTGCATTCACACTTTTGCTTTTCCAATGAACAAAGCCCTTCCAAGATGACCGCCACTTTGAGGAAAGATCAGCCCTCTAGTATGGCCACCGTTTGAGCCACTATCTATGTGCTCAAGGTACTATGTATGCTATCTTGGCAATGGACACATCTATTTAAACCTCACCTAGGGCCCACGCCCTGTGTTTTATTGTGAACATTGCCAGGAGAACCATGCTTACTGCTCCGAGACCACAGAAGATCCTGAAATTGCTGAAGACTTGCCGTTATCGACACACCTCATAGAGACTGCAATGCTCTTTCGCCACTTTTGGCTTTTCCTGGTATGCTCGTACTCCTTTCCAGAAAACCAGCATTTCACAGGACAGTAGAGGTGGCACACGTGTTAGGCCAGGAAGAGAAGCGCTTGCATCAGTTAATGAAGACCTTCTTTAACCACTTACAAGTTCCGCCTGGATTGAAGCCCATGCTCTACACCATCTGCACCACCCTGTTAGCAAACAAACACATCAAACAAACACATCCAGCTGAAAGGCCGAAGGAAGTTCCGTCCTGGTCATATAGGACCATACCCCATCACAACCCTAATCATCCCAGTGACTGTACAATTATGCTTAGCACCCTCCTTCCACATTCACCCTGTATATTTCATCTCGTTGCAAAAACCAGTCCAGCCAGTAACACAAAACTCTCTGACTAACCCACCACTGTCACGAGTTACAAACACAGAGCCTGAATATGAGGTACAAAACATTTTGGACTCCAAACGCATAAGGTACTACCTAATAGATTGGAAAGGGTATGGAGTATTAGACAGGTCCTGGGAACCAGACTCAAAAGTTTATGCCCCATACCTAGTGGATGCTTCCATCGAGACAACCCAGAAAAGACAATACCGCAACCTAACACCTTGAAGGGGGCCCTTAAAAGGGAGTGTTGTCATGATCACAGGCCCAGAGAACCCAGTAGTGTGACAGGAAATGGGAGGCTTGACCGCATTAGTGCGGAAAAGCCATTCACACATATACGTTTCAAATTAACTAAACCCTTCCAAGATGGCCACCGCTTTTGCCACCACTGTAAAGGATATAGCAGCCCTCCAATATGGCCATCGTTTGAGCTACTGTCTATATGCTCAGGGTACAATTTCATGGTATCTTGGCAATGTGCCCATGGCTATTTAAAGGGGTCCCACGCCCTTTGCTTCACATTAAACATTGTCCGGAGAACAATGCTTACTGCTCAGAGACAACAGAAAATCCTAAATGCATCACAGCAACTGCAGAGCTTTTGTGACACTTTTGAATACTGCTGGTGTGCTTGCACGCCTTACCAGAAGACCAACATTTGACAGGGTAGCAGCACCCACACGCGCATTAGCCCTGGAAGAGCAGCATTCGTATGTGCTCAATGAAGACCTTCTTTCACCATTTACCGGTTCCACCCTGCAAGCAAGAACAGAAAGGCATGTTACTTTCACAGCCTGCGCTTAGCTCGCGACTTGAGAAAAGAGGCTGTGCCAATCCACGCTGTAAATTTACTGCAGACTCGCTCCTAGATGGCATTCAGCTCCTGCAGGAAAAGATATAAGCAGATATAAAAACAAAGGCAGAAGGAAACTTACAAACGACTTTAAGAACAGAGACATTTCAAGCAGCATATGAATAGTAACAGCAAGAGAACAAGATATTATAGAGACAGTAAAGACAGAGACTATACTTCAAGCCACAGAAGGCCTAGCCAAACAAACAAGTGAGGTAACTGGAGAAAGAAGTGTACACAAGCAGCAACAGATCAGAAACAAGTGTCCACAAGCAGCAACAGATCATAGCACCATACGGTGGGTTCGGCCCCCACTAGTTAGCAACCTGAAAACACAAGGGGTGGGAATAAACTAATTGCAGGAGTAACGTCCGCATGTAAGACATCAGGTAAGTGTTACAGAAATCAAGGGGTCAGTCCCAACGAGTCAGTGGCCTAAGTTGTCTAATAATACAATGTAATGATCATTTACTTCACCATTTGGAAGGGAGAAGGTCTTTGCTCACTACAGGTGCTCCCATTTTGTGAGACAAAAGACCATTTTGTTAATGCATTGCCCCATGCAGTATCAGACTCTCACTTGGGGCATATAGAGGATAGGTGCACTTCTCGGTTCCAGAAGTGGAACAAGCTAACCATGTTCCCTGCACCTGAGGGGTTCCCACACAATTGTTAGCATTAAGTGTAAACACATATAAATCATTTAATTTCTTCCTGAATAATCGCATACAAATGTGCTGCTACAGTCGATATGGCTTGCAGAAATACTTTGTACATGCTCAAAACAACTCGCTTGTAATCATGTAATATCATTATAATCTATTGAAACATTCATCACTGAGGCTTTTTGGAATAATGCATACCATCATCTGAAGCACTTTTCGGTTCTCCCTTTTTGGGCACACAGTATAAAGAAAATAATGCAATATGAAGTAAAGTTCCTTGCTCAGGATCACACATTCGGTCAGTGGGAAGGAAGGGAATGGGAGAGAGAGGAAAAGAGCATGCAAGTCTGATGTTATTGGTGAGGTATCTACAGTAGGAAAGATAGGTGTTAGTGAGGAGCTAGGTTTGTTAGGCAAAGAGGACTGGGGTGGTGTGAAATATCGGTGTTAGGTTCAAAGAGGACAAGCTATGGGTGATGTATAAAGGGGGATATGTTTGACCTCTAGATGGGAGGAATGTGGAAGGGGGCTTTGAATGGAATGAGGGCCAGTGATTTCATCTGGCCATATGGAAGAATCGATTATTACAAAACTATGAACCTTGCATGTACAACGTTGTCGTCCTCAAAATACGAGGTAGGCCGGACTTGATTTTAGTGACATTAAAGTTAACCCACTTGTAAAACTGCTGATAATTCTGAAATGCCACTATATCTTGGAACAGTATCTGTACTGTATCACGTGGGCTTTGATTGCACTTATCAATAATCACTCACTCATCCTAAGATGTCCAGTGGGGAGTCCATTAATAAGGGACAAACACTCTTCTTCTATTCAGTCATGCATTGGGACATTGAGGGCATGCAGCTTTCAGGAGTGGATATGACATGGGGATTGAAGACAATGGTGCCAAAGAAGGCATGGTGTTGGGCCACCTTAATGTGGGGTTCAGTGTAGAAAACGTGGGGATACCATTCCCTCCTCAGGGCTCTTCCGCAATCTCTGCACAATCTCTCTCTCTTTATTCTACCCTTTGGTCCGACACACTCTGCCGGGCACATCTTAGATGTCCTCATCTCCTCTGACATCCCCCTCTCTAACCCTCTCACCACTCATCTCTCTTTGACGGACCACATTCTGCTCTCCTCCAACCTGACACTCTCTGTCTTCCAGATGAAGCCTTCCCCAGCACTGCCACCACCCTTCTCGGTCATCCTGCCCATGAAGCGTGTGTCAGTTGAGGCCTTTACTGCTACATACTCTCCTCCTCCAACTCCTGCGGCTGACTCACACTCTGAAACAGCCTTCTCTTATCTGCATCTTTCTATTTCTAACACCCTCAATGTCCTTGCCCTTGTCATGAGAATCCACCTGAAGCCTACCTGCAAGTGTAACTCTTGCTATGACTCTGACATTGCCACCTTAAAACGCAAGTTTACGGTGGCTGAGAGGAAGTGGAAGGTAATACAGACTCTCTGTGCCTACATTCAAGCCGAATCGCTGAAGCCTCAAACAACATGGATGAACTCTTCAGAATCTCCAAGGAGCTGGGAAATCCTGCTGCAGTCTCCACTGTGCCTGTTCCCTCCAAGGCCCTCTGCACGGCTCTGGCCTCTCACTTATGTACTAAAACCCAGGACACCCAGTCCTCTCACTGCTCCTCTCTTTCCTCTTCTTCTCCCTATACTTCCCCTGGCCCTTCCCTGGCTGCCTCTCTCCCGCCTTCTCTCTTCTACTCTATCCATGTGACCACGCCTGATGACATAACTAGACAAGTCTGATCTATGAAAGTGTCATCCAAGCAGGTGCTCCCCTGCTCCACCAGAACCATCAAGCACCACATGGACACCCGTTCTCCAGCTTTAACCAATGTCTGCAATCATTCTTTTGCCACTGGAACTTCCCCTCCTGTCACACACTCTCTTGTGCATCCCCTCCTGAAGAAACCATCTGCAAATCCTTCCTTTCTGGCAAACTACTGACAGTTCTCTAGCAATCTTTTCTTGGACAAACTCTTGGAAAAGCTGGCCATCTCCCAGCTCACTCTCCACACTGATTCTGTTGGGTGTCTCCATGACCATAAGCCTGGTTTCAAAGTAGCCAGAGGTACGGAAACTGCTCTACTGAACACCCGTGAAGACTTGCTCACTAATCTGGATTCTAGCCTTCCTTCAGTCCTCATCCTCCTTGATTTTTCCTCTGCTTTCGGCATGCCCATCCATGCTATCCTGATCAAGCATCTCCCAGAGAACCTGGGCATCATGGATCAGGCCCTTGCCTGGTTGACTTCCTTCCTCCTGGAC
Source organism: Ambystoma mexicanum (assembly GCF_040938575.1). Taxonomy (NCBI): domain Eukaryota; kingdom Metazoa; phylum Chordata; class Amphibia; order Caudata; family Ambystomatidae; genus Ambystoma; species Ambystoma mexicanum. The sequence goes on along the minus strand of NC_090941.1, from coordinate 447,874,158 downwards.
CGTCCCTCTCAGGTCCAACTGGGGTCATTTCTCCCCATCACCTCTCTCTCCAAATGTAGTGTCCCTGAGGGCTGCAACCTCTCTCCCTGGCTTTTCAACCTCTATGCCTACCTCATCTCTCCCTTCTCCTCTAACGTACAGTGTACTGTGGATGACAGCTCTCCTTTCGGCACCCCTCTGCCTCTTCTCCTCTCTCGCTCATTCCTGACTGTTTACCCGCGATTCAGGAATGGTGCACCTGTAAAAATCTCTGCCTCAATGACAGCAAGACAGATACCCTCTTCATTGGGAACCCCTGCCGCGGCTTTCCCTTTTTCACTTTGGCCCCCCTCTTTGGGCCCTGCCCATGTGCCTTCCTGTAAGGCAAAACGCCTTGGGGTAATTTCGACTGCACTCTCTCCTTCTCCCCTCACATCACGGATATCTTGAAGAAGTCCCACTATCAGATGCACCTCCTCAGAGGTTTTCTTCCTTTTCTAGCTTTCCCCTAGAAGCTCAACATCTCCAGAGCCCTAGTTCTCTCTAAGCTGGACTACTGCAACAGCCTCTATGTCAATCTGCCTTCCTCTACTCTCCGCCCTCTGCAACCAATCCGGAACAGGACTGCAAGAATTGTCCTTGGCCTCAAGCCCAGGAATCATATCTCCCCAGACCTGAAATCTCACCACTGGCTCTCGGTGGCTGCACGGATCAAGTTCAAGATCCTCTGCATTGTCCACAAGGATGTCTGGAGCCTGGGCCCGCATTACATCCAACTCTCCCTTTCTAAACACCTTCCTTCTCAATCCATTTGCTCAGCTACCTCTAACTCTCTGACAGCCAGATGCTTCTGCAGGAAGCGGGTTGGAGGGTGGTCTCTCTCCTCTGCATGGGCCTCCCTCTGTAATGGCCTCCCTGCCCCACTCAAACTCGAGCAGGACCACCTCAGGTTCCGGAAGCAGCTCAAGACCTTCCTTTTTGCTTCTGTTTTCTCTCTTGCTCTCCCTTGCTGACCACCTGTCTGCCACGCTAGCTGATCATCTGCATACCCTCTGAACTTAACAGACACCAGGCTTCCTCCACGACCTGCAAGCACCTGCACTGCCTCTGGGCCTCTGTGCACTTAGGGGCTGTCTCTTTTACGCTACACCCCCCAACTGTTGCCTGCACTTCCCTTTCTCCCTCCCCCTGGCACTTCTCCCCTTCCCTCTTCACTGCACGTGTGCGATCTGAATGAAACAAGGCCTAGTATAACCGTTTATTTTTCGTGCTCCTTCTGTCTCCCTACCTTGTGTTGTCGCGCCTAGAAACACTTGTGTAGAGGCACGTTATAAATTACTCATCATATCATATCATGGTGGGCAAGCGTGAGCTGCAGTCCATAAAGCAGAACGGTTAAGGGGGTTTCAAATGTGGGCTCAGAATCTCAGGTTTATACTTAACACCACCCCATGATCACCTCAACAACATGCAACTAACTGAAGGGTGATTGTAGGACCCTGTGCTCACCACTATCATACCTAGATGGTCGCTTATTGTGTGCACCTGATGATGTCTAAGAATTCTGAACATACTCCTGCATTCTGCTAACTCTGAAGTCAGCCACTACGTGTGTCAAGGATGTACATGCAAGTGACCAATGAAGGGCTTTAGCTTTTTCCAATGTTCTGAAAGAAAGCACATTCAAGGAGAAGGTAAACCTAATGCACTTTACAAGTAGCTATTTTGTGGAAACTGCATTCTGTAAATACCCATGTTGTAGATGCTATGACCAATACTGTGTTAGAATCCATCCTCTTGTCTGGTGCTGTATACAGGTGACCTAAGGGAGATACGATACAGTGAGACGCAATGCATAACAAAATACAGTAACTTGTGCAACCATCAGAACCTAACATTTTCAGCACCCCCGAATTCTCCATCATGGGAAAGATTCCAAAGTCCCTATGCAGCAGAAACAGTATGCCATTGGTACATTCACAGTCCTACTTAAAAGTAAAGTGCAAGACCTACGTTTTCAAGCCTGCAGCATCCTAATACAGCAAGTGAGTTGGACTTTCTGAAAAAACAAATGACACGCATGTGAGATTTCCCATGGCAGTATGAGAAATGGAGAGTGAGTGACAGGGGGAGAGAAAGAAAGAAATAAAGAAATAAAGAAAGAAATAAAGAAAGAAATAAAGAAAGAAATAAAGAAAGAAAGAAAGAAAGAAAGAAAGAAAGAAAGAAAGAAAGAAAGAAAGAAAGAAAGAGTAAGAGAGAGGACGGGAAGAAGAGAGAGAGAGAGAGAGAGAGAAGATACTGCAGAGTACAGCACCATAAATAGCATTTAAAAATAGTTGAGTTATATGTTCAGAATGTTGATTTGGCAGGCGATCTTGCATGTCCTCATGGACTGTAATGCTTACTCTTCAAAGCTGTGGCAAGGGTGCAATTTGGGATGATGGGCAACTTACTTGTTGGTTGTGGAGCCCCAATTTTGTTTTGGTCTTATGATTCCACCTACCATAGAAACTGCCAATGTTATGCTGAGCTATTCTCTGGAGACAAATCTGAGGAAAGAGAGAAGGTTCAGCAACAGTGAGCAAGCTAATGAACCACAGCCTTCCATGGTCAAGAACTTGCCACATGAGTCAAGTTCATGCTAATTACGAGAAAGAGTGGTGCTCAATGATGGGCCAACCTTTTCAGAAAGAAACCAAACTGTGCACTAGATATTACTAAAAGTAATCGTTTAGGGCAAACGAATAAACTAAAGTATAAAATACAGTGTTCATACCGTGCAGTATAGTCCATGCTATACACGCTCAAGCACCGTCACAAAATCATGTCTGTGGGCTTGAGAGGCTTAAAAAGCCATGCTGTTAATTAACCAAGTTAAATTGTACTTTCTTTGCAGACAACTGCTACATTCAAACACATATTCACAACTTTCACTTGCATTTGCAGGGGGTGGGTCCAGCAATGCCATTATGTTCATACAGTAAGTGTATGGAAGACGTTACAGTATCAGGAGGGGGATACTGAAATGCAGCATAAAAGTGATCTTTGGCGAAACGTAACAATTCTGATTTCTTGTGTTCTGTACAAATGCTATACTTGCCATAGTAAACATATATTTAATTAGTGTCTTATATATATCAAGCTGCATTGTCTTACATTAAAATGTATCACATTGCATTCATTTCCAGGATCTGTCCTCTACAGGCCAGCATTATATAGTTATTTATAACCCCTTTGATTTCGGGTCTGACAATGTAGATCTGGGCCGAAATTAAGGTACATTGTTTCTCACATGACGAGGGATGCCTTTGTGATGATACATATCAAAACAAAGAGCTCATGTGTCGCCAAACATTATGTACTGTAATTGTAGTGAGTGGAGTCGCACCAGACCTATAATCACCAAGCAACAAGGTTTGCCCACTGCCTGCACCTGGTGTGTCCCACTTTGCAACTTCCTCTTGGTGAAAGGGTTTTAAATGTTCTCATCTCATATTTAAAAAAAACAGACATTGATGTACAATGTGCTTTATGTAATTATTTAACAGACCAGCAAAAAAAAAAAAAAAGCTTTATTTTGCACTAAGGCAGAATATGACCACAAAATGTATTTATTTATTTATGTTGTTATTTATGTATTCATTTATTTATTACGTGTCATAGCCCGCAGGCATCAGGGCGCACAGAACCAACACCGAAACAAACACATCATGACTGATAAATGGAAAAGCGAACATTTCAATTGAACAATATCTTTATCAAGTGCTTTCGAAAGGTAAGCAAATTCTTTTCCCAGTTTCTTCCAAGCTAAAACTGCCTGAACAGGAAAGGAGCAATCACTCCCTCTTGATCGTTTAACTCTTGGGCAAGTTAAAAACATAGTACTACTTGAGCGAGTAACTCTTGCTAGGATGTATTGTACTAAACGCTCACAAAGATAGGATGGAGCAGTCCCATAGAGACATGTATGTGTCAATGTATTGAACTGAGAGACTCCAGCCCTTTAAGACGAGGTACCAATACCCTTGACATGAATGGGAATGCAGAAGGTACTCAAACATCAATAATCAAAAAGACTCAGGTAGTTGGCAAAATGATAACAGTTTTAACATTAATTATCTAAAACAGGGAGTACAACAGACATCAACGGACGTCTCAGCGCATGGTTTCTCAATACATCTTGAAAAAAAACATTCTTTTATTACACAAAATCGTCATTGATAAAGTCAACCTACGTATTTACTAACGTCAATCTACGTGGCAAACTACAAAAACCTAGTGGCAATTGTGATTGGGTGTACGGGAACATCTAAGTATACATTCCATACTAGACTAAGAAAGTAATAGGCTGCTTAACATCAGGCAGGGCAACTAAGCCCTCCCCTAAAACAAGTCACCATGAACGTCACTAAATACACAACATCCTATTGGTTACATAAACCATAGGACTCTTAATCACGTGGTCCTCTACAATTGGTTGGGACTCTAACCTCTGTCAGTATTTTTCCACCTACGTTAGCAGCAAGCAGGCTGGGCTTCCAGGTGCTGGTGAGCTAGTCTTAACCATAACTTCCCACCAATTAGCATATAATCTATCCTCACCTCTGTGGTCTGCTGTCAATTAAGGCTTTTAACTTGTCCTTGGAAGTGTTCTTTTGCTCTGGTGAATTCAGGGTTGTGAGGCACGCTCTGCCCTCATGCATAGGTGTGGTTGTCATGTTCGTCCAACTTCATCCTTCCACTTGACTGAAGATAACGAAATCGAGCTCTAGTGCATTTAAAATACTATTTTCTAATGGACCTCTGACGTCTTCCTTGTTTTTGCCCATGTATTCTGAACAGGAGTTTTGTTCTTTCACATGATTTGTATCCAATGTCTGCTCACCCCAGCCTGATAAAATCTTGGTTTCTTGGGCTCATCCAGCCTCACCTTTCTGAATTTCACTACTGTTAATTCATTCAATTGTTTTTTACTGCGACACACTGGAAAAGAGCATTTCCTTTTTTTAGTACAGCTCTGCTATAATATGTAGTGGAAACATCCATTCTTTACTTGCTCCTATATATGTATACATTGGCGCATGCCGCAATCTATTCACTATAAAGCTATCCTCAAGAATACTTAGGGGCCGATTCATGGAACAAACGTGCGCCGAAAATCTTCGCGCAAGCAGGCGCAAGCAGGCGCAAGCAGGCGCAAGCGGAAAAAAACAGGCGCACGCGCACGCGTGCGATTCATGGAAGTCCCTGCGCGTGTACACCTCGGGATGTGCGCCAAACCCGTGCATGGCGCACAAGTCACTGCAACATCCCGAAAGGCATGCGCAACGCGCACAGTGAAAGCGCACAACCTCGGCGCATACACCAGAAAGTGGGCGGGACACGGGGCGTAACGCGGGGAATGGGGAACAACGCGCGAAAATAAGGGCGTAACTGGGGATGTACTGCAGGGAAGCAGACGGAACGCCCACACGCACTCGAACCACACGTATTCATGGAATCGAATAGGGCAAAGCCACGCACAGCCAAAGACACGCACAAGCTGAAACACGTCCGCCACACGAAGGCAGGCGGTAGAGTCCCAGCGCATCACAAAAGTGGCAACATACAGCAATTGGGCCAGTGCGAGCGGGGTAGTGTATTTCGGGGGCGCGCGGGAAGTTACACACGCGATTGAGCGGGGTATGTGTATTTCGGGGGTGCGCGGGAAGTTACACACGCGATTGAGCGGGGTACGTGTATTTCGGGGGCGCGCGGGAAGTTACACACACGATTGAGCGGGGCACGTGTATTTCGGGGGCGCGCGGGAAGTTACACACGCGATTGAGCGGGGTACGTGTATTTCGGGGGCGTGCGGGAAGTCACACACGCGATTGAGCGGGGTACGTGTATTTCGGGGGCGCGTGGGAAGTTACACACGCGATTGAGCGGGGTACATGTATTCCGGGGGTGCGCGGGAAGTTACACACGCGATTGAGCGGGGTACGTGTATTCCAGGGGTGCGCGGGAAGTTCCACATGCAATCTCATCAGGGTACGTGTATTACAGGGGTGCGCCGGGAGCAGCACACGTGAATTGCATGTGTGGGTCCTCCCAGGTGTTCCCTCTACACCCTCCACGGCCCCTGCAGGTGGCTCACACCACAGGGGCCTACCCAGCACATGTCCTGCAGGCACCCCATCCACCATGGCCATGCCCACCAGCCAACCCACATGTCAACTTGCACTACTGCCCACCAACGCATGTCCCCCTGCACCCCCAGCCACCAGGGGCACCCACCACCAGGCCCCCACCCATGTCTCCCACCACCCCCACCCCCCAGCACTGTGGGGCACCCGCCACCAGGCCCCCACCCACGTCTCCCAGCACCCCCACCCCCCAGCAGTGCAGGGGCAGCCTCCACCAGGCCCCCACCCATGTCTCCCAGCACCCCCACCCCCCAGCACTGTGGGGCACCTGCCAGCAGGCCCCGACCCATGTCCAACTCATGTTCCCCACCACCCCCACCCCCCGGCACTGTGGGGCACCTGCCAGCAGGCCCCCACCCATGTCCAACTCATGTCTCCCACCACCCCCACCCCCCAGCACTGTGGGGCACCTGCCAGCAGGCCCCCACCCATGTCCAACTCATGTTCCCCACCACCCCCACCCCCCAGCACTGTGGGGCACCTGCCAGCAGGCCCCCACCCATGTCCTACTCATGTTCCCCACCACCCCCACCCCCCAGCACTGTGGGGCACCTGCCAGCAGGCCCCCACCCATGTCCAACTCATGTCTCCCACCACCCCCACCCCCCAGCACTGTGGGGCACCTGCCAGCAGGCCCCCACCCATGTCCAACTCATGTTCCCCACCACCCCCACCCCCCAGCACTGTGGGGCACCTGCCAGCAGGCCCCCACCCATGTCCTACTCATGTTCCCCACCACCCCCACCCCCCAGCACTGTGGGGCACCTGCCAGCAGGCCCCCACCCATGTCCAACTCATGTCTCCCACCACCCCCACCCCCCAGCACTGTGGGGCACCTGCCAGCAGGCCCCCACCCATGTCCAACTCATATTCCCCACCACCCCCACCCCCCAGCAGTGCAGGGGCAGCCTCCACCAGGCCCCCACCCATGTCTCCCAGCACCCCCACCCCCCCAGTCACCAGGGGCAGCCTCCACCAGGCCCCCACCCATGTCTCCCACCACCCCCACCCCCCCAGTCACCAGGGGCAGCCTCCACCAGGCCCCCACCCATGTCTCCCACCACCCCCACCCCCCAGCAGTGCAGGGGCAGCCTCCACCAGGCCCCCACCCATGTCTCCCAGCACCCCCACCCCCCAGCACTGTGGGGCACCTGCCAGCAGGCCCCCACCCATGTCCAACTCATGTCTCCCAGCACCCCCACCCCCCAGCACTGTGGGGCACCTGCCAGCAGGCCCCCACCCATGTCCAACTCATGTTCCCCACCACCCCCACCCCCAGCAGTGCAGGGGCACCCACCACCAGGCCCCCACCCATGTCCAACTCATGTTCCCCACCACCCACACCCCCCAGCACTGTGGGGCACCTGCCAGCAGGCCCCCACCCATGTGCAACTCATGTTCCCCAGCCAACATGTCATCACAATCTAGATCCCTGGTCCCTATGGTCAGCCTCCAAATGCAAAACACCCACCCGAGTATTGCATCCACCCACTCATAATTTGCAATTACATCACAGAACACCAATTGCAAGTTCCGAAACAAACACATTTCCCTCACATACACCCAATGGGTGTCAGTGAATCTCAAAACACATATCATGAAATGCATGAAACCAATGAGATACCACACATTGAAGTTCACCAAAAAAAATATGTATTAAAGGAAACATAAATAGAATCAAAAATGAAGAAACAGAAATGTGAATGTACAAAAATGAAAAGAAGCATGTCCGTTAAAAAAAGCAAAACCAAAAATAAAATTCCAAAGTAATATTGTCCAAAGTCAATGTCCACAAAACAAAATCCAATGGGAAATAAAAAAGAAAGCCATTGCTCCATGGTTAAAAAGTGAAAAATACAATCCAACTGTGAACTATGTACATGGGAACAAGCCAGGGTCCATTATCCCAACAAAATAAAGGAAACCTATCTAACTACACTAAGTAATGAAAAAAACTATATACAAAAATGTGGCCAATGTCCGAAAGGTCCAAATAAAATAAAAACAAAAATGAAACCTAACACTACCTTCATAACTATGTACAAGGGCAGCGGGCTAGTTTCACGGCTCACTTGTGGATGTCCCGGGCCAGGGCATCATCGAACTCCTCCTCAATGTCCCGGAGGCGGTCCTCCTCCATGGCCCCGAGGGTCCGCATGGCCGTCGACGTCTCCACCTCCAAACCCCTGCGGATTGCCTCGAGGCACTCGGCCCGCCTCAGGGCCCTCCGCATGGAGTTCTCCGCCCTGACCACTGTGAACCGTGCCTCTTCTGCCCGCTGCCGCTCCGCATCTATGGCGTGGCCCAACCGCTGCCACATGGAAGACACTCTCTGTCCTGGGTACTCCTGCTCTCCGGCCGATGCCTGCCCCTCCGATGTTGAAGGCCCGGAGCCTTCATGGCTCCCACCACGTTGCTGCTGCTGCTGTGCCTCTGCCCGTGCACTGCCTCCTGCTGCCTGCACATCCTCCGCCGGCTGGGGTGCTGTCGTAGATGTGGCCACCCCTGCTGGACGTCCGACTCCCGACTGTGGCAGGGATGCCTCCTCCACCAGCCTGGCCGCACCGTCAGAGGCAGCTCCACAGGGCAACCAGGTGACTGATGGGTGGGAAGATGGCACAGAGGACGACTGGCGTGTAAGGGGTCCAGTTGAGGAGGGGGTCGTAGCAAGCCCCATCAGATGGAGGAATCCGGCCTGGGTGACCTGTCCCAGCAGGCTGACGTGGTCAACGAGCCATTCGAGATGACGTGCAGTCTCTTCATTCACTGCAGGTCACCTCGCATGGCCCGTTGACGCAACGCCACACCAGCCAGGACAGGCTCAACCCGGACCTGGATAGCCACGTCCGCAGGCAGAGGAAGGCCAGTTGACGTGAGCTCATCCCCTGCCTGAAAACGGGTCTGGACGTAGGCATCCCTGCTGGTGCAAGATGATGCAGGGACAGGATCAGGGACAGGATTGCACACAGGCACCTCCGCGGCGGCCTGTGCTGCCTCCTATCCCTGGTCCTGCACTGCACCACTAGCACCAGTGGGAGCCCCACCTCCAGACCCCGTCTCTGGTGCTTGCACGGCCTCCTCCTCCACCAAACCCCCCACCAACCTGGATGACTCCGTGCCATCTTCCCCTGTTGGGCCCTGTGGGGTCCCTGCTGCCCCTTCTGCTGCCGAGGAGTCCAACTCCAACATGCTTCCAGTGGGTGTCACGTTGGGCAGCCGTAGTCTGACTATTGGCACCCACTAGCATGTCACGGCTGTGGCCCCGCACGTAGTCCACGAGGAAGTCCAGTTCCTGCTTACAGAAAGGCTTCTTCCTCGACGTGCAGGAGGTCATGGCTGTGTGTGGGGTCCCAGCCTGTGCTGCAGGTGCAACCTTCCTCCTCTTGGACTGTGGCGCAGACCCTGGCTGGCTAATGCCGCCCTGACCAGTATGGCCAGTGGGTTCGGTGGATTGAGCCAAGGGAGTGGCAGGTGGAGGGATGACCAAAGGCCTGACTTGTGTCAGTGGCAGCTGGGTGCCCACTAATGGACCCTGCGCAGCAACATCAGCTGTGGCAGGGTCATTGACCGCAACGGTCCTGGTTGGCAGACTCACAACCGGGGTGCTGTTGGGTGCATCTGCCCCTGCACTTGCCAACACCCAACTGTTCGGGGCAGCAGATGACATGACTGCCCCAGGGACACGTGTCTTGGTCTGAGCAGCCCGGCCTGCCCCTATGGTTTCCCCCCTGGCCTGTTGGAGATCTACCAAGGGCTCTTCAAGTGCCAACGCAGCCTGCGCTGGCAGACCCTGAGCCTGGGTGGCGGTGTCCACAGCTGCACCTGCAGCTACCACTACCCTTGGGCCCGTGGCAGTCGATGGAACGGACTGCCGGGTCATATGGGTGCCAGTGCCAGATGCAGGAGCTGCATCCCCCGGAACCACAGGGGGTGGTGGCATGGCTGCACCGACACATGGCACAACATTGTGCTCAAGTGGCGCACCCCTGCCTCTTCCCCCTCTGTGGCTGCCCTGGACACCCTGGAGTCCCCCTACTCCCTGGTCACCACGGCCACGTCCCCGACCACGCCCGCCATGAGGAGTACGCCCAGCTGAGGCGCCCCTCACCTTTGGTGGCCTCCCAACCATGGCACAGATGTAGTAGTGCTGGCACAGATGGAGTGGTGCCAATGGGAGGTGTACACCACAATTGACCTGGGCAATTGGGGTGAAGGGGGTGGGAAGCAAGATGTTAACAGCCCCCCTGCACCTGCAAGGCTGTATGTGACCCCGGTGATGTGGTGACGGGTCACGCAATGCTCAGGCACCCCAAAACTGCAGTAAAACCGTGCACGCAACCCTGCAGCCTATGTGCGTGGATTCAACCTCCTGCAGTACGCGGTGGCACCCAGTAACACGAATAACGCGTACGCGTGGGACACGCTGGCTACTATGACATCGAAAATGGGTGCCATACACAGGGGCACCCGCAGTGGGAAAAAGAGCGTGTGCGACTCACCGTCGGACTAGCACGATGCAGAAAAACACGCGTAGCCAATACCCCCGCCAAAAGAAGAGATACGTCCTTGATAGCTGTGAAGTTGTGATGGCGCGCGAAACAACAGGAAGCAGCAACACACGTCGGTCTCCACGAAAGGCACGTACAGCGAACTGCTGGGCCCGCTCACCTTTAACCCGTGCTGAGGGAAACGCACGCGCGCGTCACATCACTTACGCGCATGGGCCAATTCCTCGTATTACATGCGGACGTGCAGTTTTTCACGCGCGCTCACGCGCTAAGGGCCTTTGGTCCAATGAAATCGCATATGCGTGCTGCCGTGCACACGCGCTAAGGGCCTTTCCTCGTATTACACGCGGTCGTGCAGTTTTCCACGCGCGCTTACACGCATGGGCCCTTTCCTCGTATTACACGCGGACGTGCAGTTTTTCACGCGCGCTGAAATGCCCATGCACGTCTGTCACGTCACAGGGGCGCTTGCGCTTGAGGGGCCTTCTGTCCAATGAAAATGCGTATGCGTGCAGACGCGCTCACGCGCTAAGGGCCTTTCCTCGAATTACACGCTGACGTGCAGATTTTTCACGTGCCAAATCACTCCGTATCAAGCTGGCCACGCGTAAGCACACGGAAGACCACGCTCCTGCCCAGAAGGCCGAACTACTGCCCCCCAGAGCCCCGAGCATGCTCCCACCTGCCATCTGCTTCTGCCTGACTGCCTGCTGCCCACGTGCCCTGCCATTTGCTGCCTGCACATCAGCCAGGGGTGCTGTTGCTGTGACCACCGCTGCTGGAACCGAAGACTCCCGACTGGGATTCCATCGCTCCACAGCCCAGCCCCAGGACCCAGTTGCCCACCCACTCCTGCCTCTGGGATTGTCATGTCGGGGCAAACACCATCTGTGACCACTGACAACCCCCGGCCAGAGAGGCAGAGGGGCACCAGCTTCAGTGCCACCGAAGTTGGTGTCCTGGTGGAGCAAGTCCTGGGGCAGTATGATGCCCTCTTCGGAAGTTCCCGCGCCGACAAGGAAGGACAGACTCGGATCTGGAATGACATCGTGACTGCCATCAACGCGGAGGGGGTGGCAGTCCGCGATTTACAACATGTCAAGAAGCGCTGGGAGGACTTCAGGTCCAGGACCCTGAACAAGGCCCGGCGCCTCTTGAAGGCAGCGGATGCCAAGGGGCGCCGGGGCCACTTGTCGGAAGAACAGATGAGGGTCCTGGAACGCATATCCCCAGCACTCCACGTCCAGGTCCTTGAGAAGCAGACCCGTCTGGAGTCGAGCGGTGAGTGTACATGCATACTGATTGTGAGCAGTGCATGTGGTGATTATTCAGTAGTGTGCAGGTTGCACATCTGTTTGTATGGGGTCGAGTATGGGTGGGGGTGTACAGGTCCATGGGGCTGACACATGCGAGGGCTGTAATGTGTGAGACATGGATGGTGCTTGTGTGTGTAGGCTTGCATGCCAAATGCAGTTGTGTGGGCACACATGTTTGGATGAATGTGTATGTAAGTAGACATGTCCGTGATGTCACGCATGTATGTTGTTTTTGGCTGCATGTATCAGCACTGTGTACATGTGCATGTGTGTGTATTTGACAAGGGTGCAACAGTGATGCAACATGGATGCATGTGACAGCGGTATGTGGAAGCCTGATTGGCAGATGTGACATGGATGCCCGTCTGAACACTGCGACACTTGGCAGAGGTGTACACATGCATGTAAGTGTGGTGGTGTGTGTACATGTGTGGTGCACTTCCTGTGTTGCATGTGATGTCTGGCTCACCTTTGGCTGTTCATGCTGTTGTATGTGTATGGATGGTGGTGGCAGTTGCGATATGGCTGTGGTATGGCTCATGTGTGTGAGTTGTAATGACATGTGTGTTAGGGATTGTGATGACATGTCTGAGGTTTGCCAATGCCACTCATGTACAACTGTCATGTGTGTATGTGTCCATTGTACAGTGCCCTGATGCCTGTGTTTTGTTTCTCCCTGTCTGCAGCGTCAACTGATGAAGAAGGCGGAGAAGGTGCTGTGGAGCACAGCGGCGGGGATCCCACCGCCAGCCGGAGACGCAAGGCCCGGCTCCCCTCCCATGTTGTCATCTCGTCGGGGAGTGAGGAGTCTGGTGCCGCGTCCCAGGCCGCAGCTGCCGGGGGGAGGTCCAAGAGGCGGAGGTTGGAGTTGGACTCCTCGGCAGCAGAAGGGGCAGCTGGGACCCCACAGGGCCCAACAGGGGAAGATGGCACAGAGTCATCCAGGTTGGTGGGGGGTTTGGTGGAGGAGGAGGCCGTGCAAGCACCAGAGACGGGGTCTGGAGGTGGGGCTCCCACTGGTGCTAGTGGTGCAGTGCAGGACCAGGGATAGGAGGCAGAACAGGCCACCGCGGAGGTGCCTGTGTGCAATCCTGTCCCTGATCCTGTCCCTGCATCATCTTGCACCAGCAGGGATGCCTACGTCCAGACCCGTTTTCAGGCAGGGGATGAGCTCACGTCAACTGGCCTTCCTCTGCCTGCGGACGTGGCTATCCAGGTCCGGGTTGAGCCTGTCCTGGCTGGTGTGGCGTTGCGTCAACGGGCCATGCGAGGTGACCTGCAGTGAATGAAGAGACTGCACGTCATCTCGAATGGCTCGTTGACCACGTCAGCCTGCTGGGACAGGTCACCCAGGCCGGATTCCTCCATCTGATGGGGCTTGCTACGACCCCCTCCTCAACTGGACCCCCTACGCGCCAGTCGTCCTCTGTGCCATCTTCCCACCCATCAGTCACCTGGGTGCCCTGTGGAGCTGCCTCTGACGGTGCGGCCAGGCTGGTGGAGGAGGCATCCCTGCCACAGTCGGGAGTCGGACGTCCAGCAGGGGTGGCCACATCTACGACAGCACCCCAGCCGGCGGAGGATGTGCAGGCAGCAGGAGGCAGTGCACGGGCAGAGGCACAGCAGCAGCAGCAACGTGGTGGGAGCCATGAAGGCTCCGGGCCTTCAACATCGGAGGGGCAGGCATCGGCCGGAGGGCAGGAGTACCCAGGACAGAGAGTGTCTTCCGTGTGGCAGCAGTTGGGCCACGCCATAGATGCGGAGCGGCAGCGGGCGGAAGAGGCACGGCTCACAGTGGTCAGGGCGGAGAACTCCATGCGGAGGGCCCTGAGGCGGGCCGAGTGCCTCGAGGCAATCCGCAGGGGTTTGGAGGTGGAGACGTCGACGGCCCTGCGGACCCTCGGGGCCATGGAGGAGGACCGCCTCCGGGACATTGAAGAGGAGTTCGATGATGCCCTGGCCCGGGACATCCACAAGTGAGCCGTGAAACTAGCCCGCTGCCCTTGTACATAGTTATGTAGGTAGTGTTAGGTTTCATTTTTGTTTTTATTTTATTTGGACCTTTCGGACATTGGCCACATTTTTGTATATAGTTTTTTTTATTACTTAGTGTAGTTAGATAGGTTTCCTTTATTTTGTTGGGATAATCGACCCTGGCTTGTTCCCATGTACATAGTTCACAGTTGGATTGTATTTTTTTTCACTTTTTAACCATGGAGCAATGGCTTTCTTTTTTATTTCCCATTGGATTTTGTTTTGTGGACATTGACTTTGGACAACATTACTTTGGAATTTTATTTTTGGTTTTGCTTTTTTTAACGGACATGCTTCTTTTCATTTTTGTACATTCACATTTCTGTTTCTTCATTTTTTATTCTATTTATGTTTCCTTTAATACATATTTTTTTGGTGAACTTCAATGTGTGGTATCTCATTGGTTTCATGCATTTCATGATATCTGTTTTGAGATTCACTGACACCCATTGGGTGTAGGTGAGGGAAATGTGTTTGTTTCGGAACTTGCAATTGGTGTTCTGTGATGTAATTGCAAATTATGAGTGGGTGGATGCAATACTCGGGTGGGTGTTTTGCATTTGGAGGCTGACCATAGGGACCAGGGATCTAGATTGTGATGACATGTTGGCTGGGGAACATGAGTTGCACATGGGTGGGGGCCTACTGGCAGGTGCCCCACAGTGCTGGGGGGTGGGGGTGGTGGGGAACATGAGTTGGACATGGGTGGGGGCCTGCTGGCAGGTGCCCCACAGTGCTGGGGGATGGGGGTGCTGGGAGACATGGGTGGGGGCCTGGTGGAGGTTGCCCCTGCACTGCTGGGGGGTGGGGGTGGTGGGAGACATGGGTGGGGGCCTGGTGGTGGGTGCCCCTGCACTGCTGGGGGATGGGGGTGGTGGGAGACATGGGTGGGGGCCTGGTGGAGGCTGCCCCTGCACTGCTGGGGGGTGGGGGTGGTGGTAGACATGGGTGGGGCCTGCTGGCAGGTGCCCCACAGTGCTGGGGGGTGGGGGTGGTGGGGAACATGAGTTGGACATGGGTGGGGGCCTGCTGGCAGGTGCCCCACAGTGCTGGGGGGTGGGGGTGGTGGGGAACATGAGTTGGACATGGGTGGGGGCCTGCTGGCAGGTGCCCCACAGTGCTGTGGGGTGGGGGTGCTGGGAGACATGGGTGGGGGCCTGGTGGAGGCTGCCCCTGCACTGCTGGGGGGTGGGGGTGGTGGGAGACATGGGTGGGGGCCTGGTGGTGGGTGCCCCTGCACTGCTGGGGGGTGGGGGTGGTGGGAGACATGGGTGGGGGCCTGGTGGAGGCTGCCCCTGCACTGCTGGGGGGTGGGGGCGGTGGGAGACATGGGTGGGGGCCTGGTGGTGGGTGCCCCTGCACTGCTGGTGGGTTGGGGTGGTGGGAGACATGGGTGGGGCCTGCTGGCAGGTGCCCCACAGTGCTGGGGGGTGGGGGTGGTGGGGAACATGAGTTGGACATGGGTGGGGGCCTGCTGGCAGGTGCCCCACAGTGCTGTAGGGGTGAGGGTGCTGGGAGACATGGGTGGGGGCCTGGTGGAGGCTGCCCCTGCACTGCTGGGGGGTGGGGGTGCTGGGAGACGTGGGTGGTGGCCTGGTGGTGGGTGCCCCACAGTGCTGGGCGGTGGGGGTGGTGGGAGACATGGGTGGGTGCCTGGTGGAGGCTGCCCCTGCACTGCTGGGGGGTGGGGGTGCTGGGAGACATGGGTGGGGGCCTGGTGGAGGCTGCCCCTGGTGGCTGGGGGGTGGGGGTGGTGGGAGACATGGGTGGGGGCCTGGTGGAGGCTGCCCCTGCACTGCTGGGGGGTGGGGGTGGTAGGAGACATGGGTGGGGGCCTGGTGGAGGCTGCCCCTGGTGACTGTGGGGGTGGGGGTGGTGGGAGACATGGGTGGGGGCCTGGTGGAGGCTGCCTCTGGTGGCTGGGGGGTGTGGGTGGTGGGAGACATGAGTTGGACATGGGTGGGGGGCCTGCTGGCAGGTGCCCCACTGTGCTGGGGGGTGGGGGTGGTGGGGAACATGAGTTGGACATGGGTGGGGGCCTGCTGGCAGGTGCCCCACAGTGCTGGGGGGTTGGGGTGCTGGGAGGCATGGGTGGGGGCCTGGTGGAGGCTGCCCCTGCACTGCTGGGGGGTGGGGGTGCTGGGAGACGTGGGTGGGGGCCTGGTGGCAGGTCCCCCACAGTACTGGGGGGGTGGGGGTGATGGGAGACATGGGTGGGGGCCTGGTGGAGGCTGCCCCTGGTGGCTGGGGGGTGGGGGTGCTGGGAGACGTGGGTGGGGGCCTGGTGGCGGGTGCCCCAAGGTGCTGGGGGGGTGGGGGGGCGGGAGACATGGGTGGGGGCCTGGTGGAGGCTGCCCCTGGTGACTGGGGGGGTGGGGGTGGTGGGAGACATGGGTGGGGGCCTGGTGGAGGCTGCCCCTGGTGGCAGGGGGGTGGGGGTGCTGGGAGACATGGGTGGGGGCCTGGTGGAGGCTGCCCCTGGTGGCTGGGGGGTGGGGGTGCTGGGAGACATGGGTGGGGGCCTGGTGGAGGCTGCCCCTGGTGGCTGGGGGGTGGGGGTGCTGGGAGACATGGGTGGGGGACTGGTGGAGGCTGCCCCTAGTGGCTGGGGGGTGGGGGTGCTGGGAGACATGGGTGGGGGCCTGGTGGTGGGTGCCCCTGCACTGCTGGGGGGTGGGGGTGCTGGGAGACATGGGTGGGGGCCTGGTGGAGGCTGCCCCTGGTGGCTGGGGGGTGGGGGTGGTGGGAGACATGGGTGGGGCCTGCTGGCAGGTGCCCCACAGTGCTGGGGGGTGGGGGTGGTGGGGAACATGAGTTGCACACGGGTGGGGGCCTGCTGGCAGGTACCCCACAGTGCTGGGGGGTGGGGGTGGTGGGGAACATGAGTTGGACATGGGTGGGGGCCTGCTGGCAGGTGCCCCACAGTGCTGGGGGGTGGGGGTGGTGTGAGACATGGGTGGGGGCCTGGTGGAGGCTGCCCCTGCACTGCTGGGGGGTGGGGGTGGTGGGAGACATGGGTGGGGGCCTGGTGGTGGGTGCCCCTGCACTGCTGGGGGGTGGGGGTGGTGGGAGACATGGGTGGGGGCCTGGTGGAGGCTGTCCCTGGTGACTGGGGGGGTGGGGGTGGTGGGAGACATGGGTGGGGGCCTGGTGGAGGCTGCCCCGGTGGCTGGGGGGTGGGGGTGGTGTGAGAAATGGGTGGGGGCCTGGTGGAGGCTGCCCCTGCACTGCTGGGGGGTGGGAGTGGTGGGAGACATGAGTTGGACATGGGTGGGGGCCTGGTGGAGGCTGCCCCTGCACTGCTGGGGGGTGGGGGTGCTGGTAGACATGGGTGGGGGCCTGGTGGTGGGTGCCCCTGGTGGCTGGGGGGTGGGGGTGGTGGGAGACATGGGTGGGGGCCTGGTGGTGGGTGCCCCTGCACTGCTGGGGGGTGGGGGTGCTGGGAGACATGGGTGGGGGCCTGGTGGAGGGTGCCCCTGGTGACTGGGGGTGCAGGGGGACATGCGTTGGTGGGCAGTAGTGCAAGTTGACATGTGGGTTGGCTGGGGGTCATGGCCATGGTGGATGGTGTGCCTGCAGGACATGTGCAGGGTAGGCCCCTGTGGTGTGAGCCACCTGCAGGGGCCATGGAGGGTGTAGAGGGAACACCTGGGAGGACCCACACGTGCAATTCACTTGTGGTGCTCCCCGCGCACCCCTGTAATACACGTACCCTGATGGAATCGCGTGTGGAACTTCCCGCGCACCCCTGGAATACACGTGCCCTGCTGATGTCGCGTGTGTAACTTCCCCCGCACCCCAAAATACACGTACCATGATGAAATCGCGTGTGGAATTTCCCGTGCACCCCTGAAATACACGTGCCCTGCTGAAATCGCGTGTGGCACTTCTCGCGCACCCCTGAGATACGCGTACACCCAATCGCGTGCGGAAATTCCCGCGCACCCCTGAAATACACGTACCCTGCTGAAATCGCGTGTGGCACTTCCTGCGCACCCCTGAGATACGCGTACCCTGCTCGCACGCGCCCAATCGCGTGTGGAAATTCCCGCGCACCCCTGAGATACGCGTACCCTGCAGAAATCGCGTGTGGAACTTCCCGCGCACCCCTGAAATACGCGTACCCTGCTCGCACGGGGCCAATCGCGTGAGGTACTTCCCGCGCACCCCAGTGAAACACGTAGCCCGCTTGCCGTGCTGGTACAGGGTTAGCGCAGCCCTTTGCGCTGGATTGGGTATATTGATGGCTTTTCCCTGCGCGAGAGGCGTTCTTGGGGGCGTAACTGGCGCTGCTGCAGGGTCGCTGCGCCACTGTGCGCCACGGCTGGTTTTTGGTGGCTGGAATCCATGAATACGCTGTGCGCGGAAATGGATTTTAGCGCACGCGGCTGGCGCAGGGATTCGCACACGCACACTGTGCGCCAGCCGCGTGCGCCACTTTTGCGCT